>NC_041387.1:193329136-193348399 GCF_002162155.2 Triticum dicoccoides | reverse complement strand
GATTACGGTCGATTGAACCAGGATCGCCAGAGCCAGGACGTCGTGCGGGGTGCAGTACCAAATCTGGGACCATTGTCTCAAAAAAAAAAAAACCAAATCTGGGACCTTGGTGAGTCAGATTGGACGGCCAAGAACCTTAAATCGCTGTGGAGAGCTGTAGCTAGCTCTGTTTTACTGTTTTGTAATGTCCTGCAAACATCTCTATTGAAGCGGTAGTAGTTCGGTTACAAACGCACTAGAAGGAAAGCCACTCCTTGCCGTGGCCAGAGAAAAATTAACTTGAACATGCATGACACACACATTATCATATGTTCGTCATCAATTGTCAATCTGACAATTGCATGCTTCTTGTTCCGTCCTTGAAAAGAATAGTAACATCTCGGTTGCAAGTGGACTTTGTGTCATCGGGCAATTGAGTCATCCAGTGCACGAAAGATGAGGAGAACAAGGCGTCCAATGCCAACGTAGTATCAACCATCTGGACCGGATTTTTCTAAAGTCTTACTAGTATTTGCAATCTTCTAGATTTGCTTTTTAAACAAATCTTCCATTTATTTGTAATCTTAATTAAGTGTGCAAATATGGCTTGCCCCTAGAAAGATAGGTGAGGAATCACTCTTGATCATACATTTATCTATGAAAAAAAAATCTGGTTTAACCATGGATTTTTATTTTGTTTCAGTATTTCTGGAACATGAGTGTGTGGCTTGTTAGAACCGCCCTTTGCGCTGAAGATGAACGGGATTGAGCGATCTGCCAAAGTTGTGGGACTTGATGTTTGCTAAATGATTCAATCTTCGCCTTGGAATAAAAAGAATGGCTGGTTGATATATCTCACAAAAGTATATAATGAAGTTTATTATTATTCCATTCGATGATTTTGAGCCATACATCGATCGTTGATTCATGCGAACGTCCTTCATGCATGTGAGGGTGCAGCAGGGTGAGCCACCCCAACTGACGCACTCGTCGGATTGTAGCAGCAACAAGATGGGGCCCCTATGCCGCCCACCGCGCAATGACCATGATAGTTCGGCGCGCAAAATTTAGTGCAGTGCGCCGGGTCGCAGCTGCCAGTCGGCGGCATGCAATTGATTGTACCTGCAAAAGGGAAAAATACATGTTACTAGGCCAGTTATACGATATAGAATTCGATCGGTGCATTGTACATATGACAAATGTTAGCATCATGCATAGAGTACTAACCAGGCGGTCCATTAGCTGATGACAGAACGGTGCAGGTAGCCATGATCACTAGGGCCACCAAGCACAGGGCGTTCCTGCTCCTTCTGAGGATTGCCATCAGGAGATCCAAACTCGAGGCTAGCTACTGGTTTTTCTTTCTTTGCTCTCCGTTCAGTTGTTGCTGCAACTTGTTTGTGTTGCAAAGCTCTCGAGGGTGTTTGTTATATAGAGGCAGGCAGACGGATCAGATCCTTCCAGAATATGCAAATTAATGTACTACTTATGATTGTGTATAAAAAAATAGAAGACATTAATGTTGTTATTATTACTAGGATACACTTAAAAATACTAATGCTTATGGTAGAAGATTTGGTAGATTTCATTTAAACTCAATCCATATTAGCATCGCCCAAGATTACTATTGTGACAAATCACATGCAATAGACTAGGAAACTCCGGTGCAACAGCGTCCTGAGCCATGGTAGTGACGAGATGGTCGTCTGTCGTAGAGGAGGTAATTGAGCAGGCGGATAGATGTCAAGGATGTAGTTGAACTTGAGCGAACAGTCCTGCCGAGGTACTCCGCAAAAACCTTATCACCCCTCATCGGGTGCAAGTACTTAAGGGATAAAGTTTCAGAGGCCCGATCTCCCGGATGGTAGTGCATGCAGTCACTATGGGGTTGTCGGAGAAGCAGCTCGACACGGAGGTATTCAACAGGTTTGTGTTCTGTTCTGTGTGTTGCGCTATGCGTAGCCTCTCTCCTCTGTATCTCCTCCACATAGAGGGGAGACATGGGAGAGTGAATATAAGCAACTAGCATGTGATGGAAGAACTCTCTGGGAGTACAAAATGTAGCCACAACGAGCACAAGCATTGGCATGTAGAACCAGAGCTCGACAATGTACTGTATCAAAAAGTTTAGTTCTTCTAGCAAAGTATTGTGAAGAAAGAAATAGTTCTTCCAGCAAGGCGCATAACATTACCCGAACTTGAACTCGATTCACAAAATGTGACGCGCAACATTGCGTGGCGTGAAGTGAGGGAGGGAGGGAGCAGGTGCGATATTGCTCTCTTTTCTCAAACAACAAACTATAGTAGAACAACTCAGCTTTTATATTGGTAAAAGTTTCACTCCACTAGCTAGTATGGTACTAAACTTACAGATTTGACATTCAACTCAAATGGGCCTTTGAGATTTCAAAATTTTAGTTGGGCCAAGATACAAGATTTAGTGGCCAATGCCCATAAAATCTAACAACTTATACCTCGTCAAGGCTCATGGAGATACACCATGTATACTCATTAATTGGCCACATTAATCCTCTACAGTTTTCTTATGTATACTAATCAATATTAATTAATATGCATTCTCTGCATTTCACATTGTTGGCGATCCGAACCGTTTACTATTTTTGTTTTATTTATTCATACTAGGTATGTGCCCGTGCATAGCCACGGGACATAAAAAATTTGAACCCAATGAAATAGATTCAATATAGTAAGAGCATGAAAAATGATGGTATTATGAGATCACCAAACACTACAATCAACCGTATTAATATAAATAAGCATCAATACACAATGGTGTCAAAGCAAGCAAGAACAGAGAACACTAAGGGATTCTTTAATGTAAAGTATTCTAAAAATGCTGCAATAGAAAACATGTAGTAAGTGGCGTGACCTTTTGTATCACATAGGATTACACTACATGAACTTGGATGGAGAATTGTTTGATAGCACATGTAAAATAAAGGAACTCTGCCACGAGGGGAGTCTCGAGTGGATGAAAATTATCCTCCAAAATGGAGTAGAAATAAATCCTATGGATAAAATTCTACATCATGTGAATTAGATGACAACTGTAGGAGAATTCTTGAGGATCCAAATCCAATGAAATTCCTATGAATCAAACTAGTAAGATGAAGAAAATTGTACATGATCATTTCATGTATGTCCAACACAAGAATGAATCTAAGAGGGGGAAATGTAGGCAATTCACTACTCACATGAGATATAATCTCTACTCTAGATTCTAGAATATACCATCAATTACCATGCTTGAGGACGCAAACTATACAACCCAATGGTGAGATATTTATCAATCATCACTCTTATCAAAATGCTGGCGTCATTTGTCAAAAGCATTTAAGCCCCTTAACTTAAAAAAAACTAACCAAAATCTGCACCTTTTGAAAGAAAACCATGCCCTAGATGAATAGCCTACATGTAGCACACACAATCAAATGTCTCATAAATATCTGTAATTGTTTTTATCACATCATTCTTGGTTGTAGTTCTTGTATAGATACGCGTGGCAAGTCATCCTCGGCTGGTTTATTGGGTACAAGAATTGCAAACAAATACATACATACATACATATAGGTAAAAGCGTGTCTATCATAGCTTGCCACAAAACTTGTTTAGGCTCGTTAAGATTTTAACACTTTAAAAGTTATCAAAAAATATGAAATAAATAGTGGAGCATCTCTCTAACATAATAAGATGATCTAGCGGAGGGATTGTGAAAATATGCATTTCAGCTCACAGCGACATGAATATATACTAAACTACTTGTTTTTTTCAGGATATATAAAGTTGATTTTTTAAATGCTCCGTTGGATCATGTTATATTATAGCTGTGCTATTTCAGTATTTTTTCAGGATTTTTGGAAACTTTTACACCATTAAACACCTTAACTAGTTCTGTGGCAAGTTATATATAAAGTACACACTAAGCTAGCTCGACCTGTGTTTGCTCCTTTCTTTCAATTTTTTTTACTGCCAACTGTTAGGAAATTACAGGGTCATGCGGTAGGTCGATTTAACAAGAAACATCTTGCCTTGGGTCCCACTCACCACTTATCTAGCTCCTTCCTCTTCCCGCCACGCCTTCCTCTCCTACCAATTCCCATCCAAAATCCCCAATGTGTCGCCTCTCATGTTCTCCCTTCCGTCCTCCTCTTCGATGGGGCAGTCTACCTCCGTCTCCGGTGCACCCCTCTCTGAGGGAGTCCCAGATTATGGGGTCCTCGGGGAGCCGGCCTATGTGATATGGACTGGGCTGATGGGCCGTGAAGACACAAGATAGAAGGTCTTCTCCCGTGTACGGATGGGACTCTCCTTCGCGTGGGTGACAAGCTTGGCGTCCGGATGTGTAGTTTCCTTCCTCTGTAAACCGACTTTGTACAACCCTAGTCCCCTCTGGTGCCTATAGAAACCAGAGGGGTTGGTCCATAGAAGAATAATCATACAAGCTAGACATCTAGGGTTTAGCTATTACGATCTCGAGGTAGATCAACTCTTGTAACCCCTATACTCATCAAAGTCAATCAAGCAGGAAGTAGGGTATTACCTCCATCAAGAGGGCCCGAACTTGGGTAAACATCGTGTCCCCTGCCTCCTGCTACCTTCAATCCTCAGATGCACAGTTCGGGACCCCCTACCCGAGACTTGCCGGTTTTGACACCGACATTGGTGCTTTCATTGAGAGTTCCTCTATGTCGTCGACAGAAGGGTTGATGGCTCGCCTTGTCATCAAGGACGATATCACTTCCGGAGGAGCCCTAGCTTTAGGGGAAAACCTCCGGCTTGGCAGCTTCACCAGGGCGCTCGTTCGGCCATTAAGCCAATGACAGCCCAGCCTGTCACCAAAAATCATCTCCATGTCGGCCCTGAATACTCCGCAAGATGGATGCGGCAGATGTATCAGCGTTAAACAAACTGCTAGATCGCATCGCCGCCCTGGGGGTCGCAACCGACTATGATCAGATTGGGCTTAAACCCGATCAGAGAGAAATCAGATCTCCACTGATCACCCATCAGGTGGCAATTGTGGAGGAACAAGCTGACGATAACTCTTCTCCTACGCTGAGAACGAAGTATGTTCGGATTTCCGAGCTCGGAGAGCCGGACACCCATCTTCAGGAGGACACTTCTTGTCCTCCGAACACAGAAACAAACTTTGAGCCTAAAAACTCACCGGACGCTCCAGAGCCCGGGCTTGTAACCTCAGAAATTCTTCAGAATCCGGACTTCACAGTGGGTCAGGGTTCGAATTTAAGCCCACCCACCCACCACAAGCAATATCCCCAAGCAATTCCGGTCCTCTGGATATATGCGACTTAATGTGCGTACGGCAGCAGCCTCAGGAAACAGTCCACCACTTTTGGGCCAGATTCCTCCTTGTTAAAAACAAGATCAAAGATTGCTGTGACGATGACGTGATCTCGGTATTTTGCAACAATTGTACGGATGAGGGAATCCTTAATGCCCTCAACTGCCGTCACGTACTGCACTTTGCATATTTGGCACACATAGTACAGAAGTACTATGCAATGGAAAGCGCCTGGAAAACCCAGACAGCCCGCTGGGAACCACATGCCTTTAGGCCATCTCCCGGACGAGCAAAAAGGATGCACCCTCACGGAGCACCTAAACATCATCCCGTGGACAAGAAAATCAAGCCCTTTACGGGGCATAAAACTGTCCTCGAGGAATGGCTCGACAAGCCCTGTCAAATTCACATGACGTCGAACACCGAACCAACGCATAGCCTCCGAGCATGTTGGATACTCCGGCAAGTGGCCAAGAGCGGCGAGGGTATCCTCACCAATGACACCCCAGAGAATTACTCTTTGGAGGGCAACGATCTCAAAGTATTCACGGTCTTCGAGACCTTTTCATCAAATAATCGATGCAAAAGGGCGCTCCGCGACCTCGCGAAGTCTGCCAAGTGGCAGCAATAAATCCTTGGAATGATATGGCGATCACATTCAACGCCGATGACGAACCAAGACCCCATGCAGTCCGGGCACCTGCCGCTTTGGTCCTAAACCAAATCGTGGACGGCTTTCGTCTCACTAAAGTGCTAATGGACGGCGGCAGCGGACTGAACCTCATCTACGAAGACACACTCAATAAAATGCAAATGGACAGGAGTCACATTGAGCAAAGCAGAACAACCTTTCGAGGCATTATCCCCAGTCGGGAAGCAAGATGCTCGGGAAAAATCAAACTCGACGTGGTATTCGGCATGCCGGAGAACTATAGGTCTGAAGAGTTACTCTTCCATGTGGCACCTTTCAACATCGGGTATCACGCCCTGCTGGGGTGAGACGCATTCACACGCTTCCAAGCCGTACAAAATTACGGGTATATGAAGGTCAAAATGCCCGAGCCTAATGGAGTTATCACTATCACCAGTGATCCAGACATAACACTCCCCGCCGAAAACAAAACCGCCTCTCTGGCCCTCGAGGCTTTATCTAAGGCCCTCGCGACCGAGGAATTAACCACCCTACATTCCACAGTGGATTGGGACGATGTAATCCTCGATAAGAGACCCAAATCCACTTCCTTCAAGCCAGCAGACGAAATAGTCAAATTTCAAGTCCACCCGATGGACCCCAAGAAGACAACTTCCATTGGGGCACAACTAGATCCAATGGTCGACGCCGCATTACGTGCATTCCTATGTGAGAACCAGGACATCTTTGCCTGGCACCCTTCGGATATGCCAGGTGTCCCACGAAGACTGGCCGAACATAGTCTCAATATACTGAAAGGATACGAACCAGTCAAGCAAACGCTGCACCGATTTTCCGAACCCAAACAACAGGCTATGGGGGAGGAGCTAGCCAAGTTACTCGAAGCCTGGTTTATCAGAGAGTTCAAACATCCGAACTGGCTAGCAAACCTGGTCATGGTACCGAAGAAGGATAAATCCTGGCGCCTGTGTGTCGATTTCAAAGATCTTAATAAAGGATACCCTAAGGACCCCTTCTCACTACCTCGCATTGACCAGATTATTGACGTGACTGCGGGACACGATTCACTGTGTTTCCTCGACGCATACTCTGGATACCATCAAATTAAGATGAAAGAATCCGACCAGGCCGCAACGGTGTTCATCATCCCGTATGGGCCCTTCTGCTTGAACACCATGCATTTCGGGCTCAAGAATGCCGGCGCAACCTATCGACGCATGATTCAAACATGCCTGGAAAATGAAATCGGCAAGACTGTGGAGGCATATGTAGATGACATAGTCATTAAAACCAAGCATGTCAAATCATTGGTGGACGATTTATGCCTTACGTTCGACAACCTCTGAGCATATGACATACAACTCAATCTGGAAAAAGGCGTTTTCGGCGTTCCAGCCGGAAAACTGCTAGGGTTCATTGTCTCAAATAGAGTAATCGAAGCAAACCTAGCCAAAATCCGAGCCCTGTCACAGTTGGCAACACCAACAGACCTCAAGCAGGTCCAAAAACTAGCTGGATGCGTGGCAGCTTTGAGCCGTTTTATCTCCAGACTAGGGGAAAAGGCATTGCCATTGTATCGCCTACTCCGTCGCATAGACCACTTCATGTGGACGGACGCCGCCACAGCCGGACTGGAAGAAATAAAAACTTTGCTAGCAAGCAACCCAATCCTGGCCACACCAAACGTTGGTGCACTGATGTTGCTCTACATATCTGCAACTCACCAGGTGGTGAGTGCTGTGCTCGTCGTTAAACAAGAGGAAGAGGGACATAAATTCCCACTTCAAAAACGAGTATATTACGTATCAACGATCCTTACACCATGCAAATCCCGATACCCGCATTATCAAAAGATAGCATATGCGGTCTTTATGTCATCCCGCAAGCTGCGGCACTACTTTCAAGAGTGCTCGATCATGGTGGCTTCCGAAGTACCACTTAATGACATTATAAACAACCGGGACGCCACTGACCAGATTGCCAAATGGGCCATTTAGCTCTTACCATTTGAAATAACTTGCAAGCCACGCCGAGCTATTAAATCTCAGGTGTTGGCTGACTTCGTCGCCGAATGGACAGAGGCCGAACTCCCTAAAGAGTATGGCACATGTTCTAACTGGGTGATGCACTTCGACAGCTCTAAAATGCTAGCCGGATTGGGGGCTGGTGTCGTCTTGACATCCCTCACAGGAGACACAGTCCGTTATGTGCTCCAAATACTGTATACAGACTCTAACAATGCAACCAAATACGAGGCCCTATTGCACGGTCTCCGGATGGCTGTCTCCATGGGCATACAACGCCTCGAGGTGCGCGGGGATTCAAACCTTGCAATATCCTAAATAAACGGAGAATTCGATGCAAAATATCCGAAGATGGCAGCTTACCACAATGCTGTACTCAAAATATCAACTTGATTTGAGGGGCTCGAGTTTCATACGTGGCTCGAGAGAGTAATCAAGCTGCGGACATCCTTGCCTGCATGGGCGCAAAACGCGACCCTGTCCCACCTAACACCTTTATGGAGAGGCTTTTCAAGCCATCCGTAGTGTGGCAGGACGAGAGCGGTAACACCGTTCCAGAGCCGATCATACCCCCAGATTCCGAACACAGTTCCGATATCATTGGGGGTTCAGGCACCAAAATAACACCATCAGCCCACAAAATCATGGCCATAATTACCCCGTGGACTGAACCTTTACTTTCGTACCTTACTAGGAATGAGCTCCCTGATGATCAGACTGAGGCCCGTCGTATTGTTCGACACTCGAAGGCCTACAAGGTTCATGAAGGGGAACTGCACAAGAAAAGTACTACCGGAGTCCTTCAAAGATGTATCTCCGAAGAAGAGGGACGGCAGCTCCTGACCGAAATACACACCGGTCTTGGTGGCCATCACGCCGCAGCTCGGGCCCTTGTAATTAAGGCCTTCCGTACGGGTTTCTTTTGGCCCACGGCCCGAGCAGACGCACAGGACCTCATACAGCGCTGTGTTGGATGCCAGCTTTTCGCCAATCAAAGACATGAGCCGCCCACTGCCCTACGAACAATCCCCATTACCTGGCCTTTTGCGGTCTGGGGGCTAGACATGGTCGGACCCCTTAAAGGGGGAAGCCATAAAAAGAAATATTTACTGGTTATGGTCGACAAGTTCACTAAGTGGATAGAAGCCAAACCAGTCAAAACGGCCGAAGCCGGACCGGTTATAGACTTCATATCCGGCGTAGTACACCGTTATGGTGTCCCACACAGTATTATTACTGACAACGGCTCTAACTTTACGGCTGATGAGGTGAAAACTTGGTGCGGTAATTTGGGCATCAAGCTTGATTACGCTTCCGTATATCACCCTCAAACAAACGGTCAGGTCAAACGGGCTAATGGCCTGATAATGAGCGACATCAAACCCAGACTAGTGCGATCTCTGTAAGAATCATACAAGCACTGGGTCGAAGAACTCGATTCCGTACTCTGGGGGCTGCGGACCATGCCCAATCGCATGACCGGATATACTCCTTTCTTCATGGTGTACGGCGCGGAGGCGGTCTTGCCTTGCGACATTATTCACGACTTACCTCGAGTGCGCATGTACAAAGAGAGAAGCCGAACTTGATCGGTAGGACGATCTGGACGGCCTGGAGGAGGAGCACGATGTCACGAAGGCCTGTTCCGCATTCTGCCAACAACAGGCTTGGCGATATCAAAGCAGGGAAGTATGGGCAAAGACTTATAATGTTGGTGAACTCGTTCTACGCCTACCAGAGAAGAAAAAGGACAAGCTCAAGCCCAAATGGGAGGGCCCCTTCATTATAGATGAAGTTCTCACTCGGGGAGCCTATCGCCTTCGCAATGCCTCAGAAAATCGCCTGGAACCAAACCCATGGAACGTTGCCCGACTCCGTGATTCTACGCCTAAGTCCGCACTTATACCTTTTTCCTCGTCCCTCCTTTTCTCCCTTTTAACCTTTTTCTTCTTTCTCATCTGTACACGACTTCTATCTCATGTTCGGATAAGCCGCACACTTGAGGGGCATACACCCTCAAATGTACACACCCCACAATACCTGGGGGCTTCTTTTCACAGAAGCTTATTATCATTGTTAGTTTTTGAGCATCAAGCTCACTGTATATATGTGTTGTCTACTCATATATGTCCTTTCTTTGCCATAATATGCACCTTTATGACTTAAGTTTTTGCCAAGCTGGGTTGCCTGGCTCCTGTGTTTATGCCCTACGTTCCCGCTTGTTCGGCTAGGGCATAAAGCGAGCACCTCTGCGATTGTTACAGCCGGGTTATCCGGACGTGTACCTCAGACGGGTTAAGCCGAAAGCTAGCGTTCTTAAGGGGATAATTGGTCAGTGGACAAAATACGAACTTCCCTCGCTGCAATATAAGCCCCCAAATTATAACACGTACTGTGATTTTTAGCATCACAACTTCGGCATGCACAAAAACGCATGCTGGCCCAGGGAGAGGAACCCTTAGCGGAACTATTCTCTCTGGAAGATGTTTCTTACGATCAAATGTAATATAACATAACTCCCCGAATACAACTTGTCTGTTCAAGCAACTATGACCGGACTACCTGTTTTCCGAACATACTTTGGTGTTTACCGACGATATAATATCCAGAAACACTCCAAACCACGAGTTTTCGAGGTCGAAGCAGAAAGTCTGCCATGACAATCATTTTACAATTCGGCTGGAGATAAGTTTGTTGATAAAAGTACATTGCTACTTGGACTCAAAAACTTCCTCCTCCTATAGACCCTCTAACAGGTTGTCTAGTTTACAATCCTGTTAGGAAAACTTAGCGGCTATCTTTACTTGGTCGTACACTAAGCTAAGAGGAATTTCTTGTCCATCTTGTCCCCGAGCTCCGACCCGGGCCATATGATTCGGATCAAGTCCGGTGTACCGCGTTTTCACCATGGCCCATGCCTCTCCTGCGCCTTCCCGACATGCGGATATCTTCCATAGCTCAAAACGGCGACGAGCTCCCTTGAATAAATTCACGAACTCCTCCATACTTCCTGGAGGTGGATTGGATGGCCACAAAGCCTTAGCCATATTCCTCATTGCTTTCTGAGCTCACTCGTGCACTTTGGATAGCTCTTGTAGCAGGTCGCCTTGAAATCCAGACACTTCTCCCTCGGGACGTCCGGTCAGCACACCTACAGAAACAAACTTGTAAAATTTTCCATCAGGAGACCGTGTGAAAGTCAGGTTAAAGAGCATACTGAATATGCCACCTTTTAGCTTCCTGTTCTCCTTCAAAGCATCCGATAGTTGGGCTCTTAAATCCTTCAGTTCTTCGGCTTGCTTGATATTTGCATCCTGTAGTTTGTTCTTCTCATTAATGGTCCGTGTCAATACACGTTGACCAGCGGCATCTTGCCCTTCGGCATGTTGTTTGTCCGCTTGAGCAGCCCTTAGCCTCTCTTCCAGCTGATCTGTCGACCCTACCAACGAAACGATGCATATTTAAGCAACATCGTGGTAGGCACGGAATCTTATTTCCGGGTTACTGTTGTACCTACCATCAGGTGCCTTCTTGGATTTCTTTAAATTTTTCCAGTTCAGCGGTGGCAACAGTTAGCTTAGTTCGGCATTCTTCTAGCTCCCTGGATAATGTGTTATTTTCTCTGCGAGTACCTGAGGATGTAACGACCCTTAAATCAGTTGGGCCAACTGCTTCAAGACTCGGGGGCTACTGGCATATGATTATTGAATCTGCACAAAAAGTCCTTACCCGCATATCCTTTGAAAGCTGGTGAGTGGCTCCAGCAAGTCCATCCCGAGCAGCTCGGATGTAAGCATCCGTTGAGCTGAAAGCGTTGAACATCTTTGGTGAAATTTGGGTCGCGCATAGCCGCTCTCCGCCGCCGATGATTCATCATACTCTCCACTTCGGGGGTTGGTGACGGATACATTATCCGAATCCTCTGGGAGATGATAATCTGGCATTGCTTCCGCATCCCCTCGAGTCCTTGTGATAGGGTCCAGGGCTGGATTAGCCCGTGCATGGCCGACCAGGTCTCCGGATATAGTCTGGCATACACTCCTCCTCGATATGTCATAGTAGGAAACATCACTATCTGATCTATCCACTGAGTGCGTGCTAAAGAATTATACCTCTTTGATGAAGGAGAGGGCCCGACAGTATCATCATTTTCCTTTCTTTTCAAAGACTCGCCCTATGCGATTGTTGTCTTCTTAGAAGAAGTCTTTGCCACAGTACGATGGGATGAGCGTCGCCCCTTGGGAGCACGGTACAGTGCGGTGGGTGAGTCGCAAGGGGAAAACTCTTTTTGAGGGGGTGTCTCCTGGGTACTTACATGGGAGGAGGGGAGAAGGCCAGGGTAATCGGCTATAATGGCCACTTCCATGCCATCGTAGCTCGCCTGATAAAAGACTCCTTCCTTCAATCTATAAATATATCCGGATCCTCTTCAAATACGGGATCTAGGTCTCGATTATGGTTCTCCGGCTATGGAGCGGGGCTGTAGATCCCTGTGACGACCTTTCTCCATTCCTGTTAAAAGTGGCCAGATTAAATTCGACTAAGCTTAATTAAAGAAAAAGATTAAGTGAGGCCTATGATTGAAAACTTACCCAATCAATGGGGTTATACATGGACAAACCTTCTCGGCATTTAAGGCAAGTGAAGTGTTCCTTCTCCCCTTTGTAAAGTTTAGCCAACATGGTGGCCAAGGCGGCAAAATTGTCCGGACCCTTGCGCCCACATCATGATGCATCGTCCTCCCTGTTGTAATGCCACATGGGAAGCCTTCTAAATTGAAGTGGCTGGACGCATCACGTTATTGAAATCGCCATTACCTCAACTATAGACAGTCCAGAGTGGCCGAGTATTCTGATCTTGCTCACTAGCCTCTTAATCTTAGTGCTGTCTTCTTCTTCATAGCTTCGGGGACGCCAACTGGCGCGCTTCTTTAAAGGAGCAATTGAAAATTCGGGAAGACCTTGCCGGATTGGGTCCGGGAGAACAATGTCTTCGATGTAAAACCACTCCGAGGGCCACTCTTCAGATGCCTTCTTCAGAGTGCCGGACAGGTATCCTGTCGCGGCTATGCGCCATACTACGGCGCCGCCTGCCTCGAATATGAATCCCTCTTGTGAGCAGGGGACGAGGCAAAAATATTTCCTCCATAACTCTAAATGGGTCTCGCAGCCTAGGAATAGCTCGCAAAGAGCAACGAAGCCTGCAATGTGCAGGATGGAGACCCGCATGAGATTGTGCAGTTGGAGGCCGTAATACTCCATAAGACCTCTAAGGAAAGGATGAATCAGAAATCCCACGCCTCTCAGCAGGAAAGAAACAAATCACACCCATTCCTCTTTAGTAGGATTGGGGAAGTTCTCCATCAGGGTTTCGCCGTTGATGGAAGTTATTCCCACCCGAACAGGAACTAGATCCGAGGGAGGAGATATCCTTGCATATAAAGCTTGGTCAACTGGGCGTGGGATATTGAGCATCTCTCCCAATCGCCTTTTTGAGGACGGTGGGGGCGTGAGGAAGAACTAGGAGCGCCAACCATGTTTGGATGAGTTCCTATGGCAAGCTCTAAGGATTTTCGCCTGGTGCGGAATGGTATCTGGGATTCAATCTCTTTAAATAGACACCTTCCTCGTATGGACAAGGGGTTACTTGCAAAAATGCTTAGACCCTTCATATTCGTTCGACACGTGGAGGCCGAGGCGGTGGCGGCACAAAAGCTGAATGGTATGGTATTTAATGTAAAAGCCGAGCTATACGAAGTACAATGGAGAACCCACCTTGCAAAGCCGAAGACATGAAGCCGGATATAACGTCATCATTGAAGGCAAGTTCGGGGGCTACTGAGGGAGTCCCGGATTATGGGGTCCTCGGGGTGCCGGCCTATGTGATATGGGTCGGGCTTATGGGCCGTGAAGATACAAGACAGAAGGCCTTCTCCCGTGTCCATATGGGACTCTCCTTCGCGTGGGTGACAAGCTTGGCGCCCGGATGTGTAGTTTCCTTCCTCTGTAAACCGACTTTGCACAACCCTAGTCCCCTCCGGTGCTTATATAAACAAGAGGGGTTAGTCCGTAGAAGAATAATCATACAAGCTAGACATCTAGGGTTTAGCTATTACGATCTCGAGGTAGATCAACTCTTGTAACCCCTATACTCATCAAAGTCAATCAAGCAGGAAGTAGGGTATTACCTCCATCAAGAGGGCCTGAACGTGGGTAAACATCGTGTCCCCTACCTCCTGCTACCTTCGATCCTCAGATGCACAGTTCGGGACCCCCTACCCGAGATCTGCCGTTTTGGACACCGACACTCTCCCCCAGCAAAAGCAGGTGCAACAAGGCGCTCTCGCCTCAGACCTCTCCGACCGATCTCTTCTATAGCCTCCCCTCCATGCCCCCAGATCCAATGCCCCACCCACCTCCCCCTTGATGTATGCTAGAACTTCAGTATTTCCCCAAAGAGGAAGGGATGATGCAGTACAACGACGGTAGGTATTTCCCTCAGTGATGAGACCAAGGTTATCGAACCAGTAGGAGAACCACGCAACACAACGTAAACAGCTCCTGCACACAAATAACAAATACTCGCAACCCGACATGTTAACGGAGTTGTCAATCCCTTTCGGGTAACGGCGCCAGAAATTGGCGAGTGGACGGGAGAAAGTTGTAATTGATTGGATAAATAGATCTCAAATAAAATAAAGTGTAGCAAAGTATTTTTGGTTTAATAGATCCAAAAATAAAAGCAAATGAAAATAGATCATGAAGCCAAATATAATAAAGAAGAGACCCGGGGCCATATGCTTCACTAGTGGCTTCTCTCGAGAAAAATAGCAAATGGTGGATAAACAAATTACTGTTGGGCAATTGATAGAACTTCAAATACTCATGACAATATCCAAGGAATGATAATTATATAGGCATCACGTCCAAGATTAGTAGAACGACTCCTGCCTGCATCTACTACTATTACTCCACACATCGTCTGCTATCCAGCATGCATCTAGTGTATTAAGTTCATGAAAAAACAGAGTAATTCAATAAGAACGATGACATGATGTAGACAAGATCTATTTATGTAGAAATAGACCCCATCTTGTTATCCTTAATAGCAACGATACATACGTGTCGGTTCCCCTTCTGTCACTGGGATCAAGCACCGTAAGATCGTACCCATCAGAAAGCACCTCTTCCCATTGCAAGATAAATAGATCAAGTTGGCCAAAATAAACCCAAATATTGGAGAAGAAATAGGAGCTGTAAGAAATCCTGCATATAAGAGATCGAAGAAGACTCAAATAACTTTCACGGATAAAAACATAGATCTGATCATAAACTCAAAGTTCATCGGATCCCAACAAACACACCGCAAAAAGACTTACATCATATGGATCTCCAAGAGACCATTGTATTGAGAATCAAGAGAGAGAGAGAGAGAGAGAGAGAGAGAGAGAGAAAGAGAAAGCCATCTAGCTACTACCAACAGACCAGTAGGTCTACAATGACCTACTCATGCATCATTGGAGAGGCACCAATGAGGATGATGAACCCCTCCGTGATGGTGTTTATACTGGATCTGGTGGTTTTGGAACTTGTGGTAGCTGGAATTGATTTTCGTCGACTCCCCTAGGGTTTCTGGAATATTGGGGTATTTATAGAGAAAAGAGGCGGTGTGGGAGGCCACCGAGGTGGGCACAACCCACCTGGGCCCCAGGCACGCCTTGGTGGGTTGTGCTCCCCTGGGAGCACCCCTCTGGTACTTCTTTGGCCCAACAAGTGTCTTCTGGTCCAGAGAAAATCCACAAAAAGTTTCACTGCATTTGGACTCCATTTGGTATTGATTTCCTATGATGTAAAAAACAAGCAAAAAATAGCAACTGGCACTTGGCACTATGTCAATAGGTTAGTATCACAAAATGATATAAAATGATTATAAAACAATTGTAAAACATCCAAGAATGATAATATAACAACATGGAACAATAAACAATTATAGATACGTTGGAGACATATCAACATCGCCAAGCTTAATTCCTGCTCATCCTCGAGTAGGTAAATGATAAAAACAGAATTTTTGATGTGGAATGCTGCCTAATATGTTCATCACATATTATTTTCTTTGTAGAATGGACATTTGGACTTTTATATGGTTCAAGGCAATAGTCTAGTTTTGACAGGAAGACTTTAATACTCAAGCATATCAACAAGCAACCATCTCTTTCAAAATAACAATGCTAAAGCAAGTTATCCCTAGCCCATTATGCTGAATCATTGATCCATTCATGAAACACACTCGAATACTAGCTATACCCAATGCTCAAGTACGATCATAGTACCCCTTAGTTGGTGCTTTATAAGAGAAGATGGATACTCAAGTAAAAAAATAAAAATTGCATAAAGTAAAGGAAAGGCCCTTCGCGGAGGGAAGTAGGGATTTGTAGAGGTGCCGGAGCTCAAAGCAAAAATTGAGAGATAAAACATTTTGGGAGGCATACTTTTCCCACCAACGAAAATGACTTAGAGTTCCCAACACTTTCCATGCTAGATATATCATAGGCAGTTCCAACCAGAAAATAAAGTGTATTCCTTTTTCCACCATACTTTCACTTTCCATGGCTAACCGTATCCACGGGTGCCCTCCATACCAACACTTTCTAAGGAATTTATTATTTGACAACATAAAGTAAATTCATTTTTCATTTTGGGACTGGGCATCCCTAATACCTTTGCCATACTCTCGTGCAATGACAAGTGAATAAACACTCATCGTGAGAATAACACATCTAACATGGAAAATCGGCCACCCCTCACCGCCTCGCGAGCGGTACGAGCACACAAAAGAGAAATTTATTTTGAAAATTAGAGATGGAACATACAAATTTGCTTAGAACGGCACAGGAATACCTCATATAGGTAGGTATAGTGGACTCACATGGCAAAACTGGTTTAAAGGGTTTTGGATGCACAAGTTGTGATCATACTTAGTGCAAATGAAGGCTAGCAAAAAGATTGAGAAGCGTCCAACCAAGAAATGAAAAATCTGATAAGCGAGTATCAAGCATAACTAACACCAAATAATTCACCACAAGTAGGATGTAATTTTTGTTGCATAACTATTGACTTTCGTGCTTGCATAGGGAATCACAAACCTTAACTCTAATATTCTTACTAAAGCATAATTACTCATTAACATGACTCACATATCCATCGTCATATCTCAAAACCATTACAAAGAACCAAGTTTATTTTGTCCAATGATCTTCATGAAAGTTTTTATTATATCCTCCTTCGTTATCTATCACTTTGGGACTAGTTTCATATGTTGCTTTTAATAAGCTCAAACAAATATAAGTGAAGAACATGAGCATAGTATTTCTTTTCTCTCAAAATAGTTTAAGTGAAGCAAGCGAGAATTTCTTAAAAAAATTACTAACACCCAAATAAATCTAAGTGAAGCATGAGAGCATTTGTTCAAAAATAACAAAGCACACCATGCTCAAAAAGATATAAGTGAAGCACTAGAGCAATCCCAAGGCTCTAATAATTTAAGTGAAGCATAGGAGCAAGCATAGCATAATTTTTGGCTCTCTCAAAAAGGTGTGTACAGCAAGGATTCAAGACTTAAAACACAAAACAAAACAATCAAAGACTCATATCATACAAGACGCTCCAAGCAAAACTCATAATATGTGACGAATAAAAAATATAGCTCGAAGTAAAATACCGATGGTCGTTAGAAGAAAGAGGGGATGCCACTCGAGGGCATCCCCAAGCTTAGTTGTTGGATACTTCTTGAATATTATCTTGGGGTGCCTTGGGCATCCCCAAGCTTAGCCTTTTGCTAATTCTTATTACTTCATCCATCGTAACATCACCCAAAACTTGAAAACTTCAATCACACAAAACTCAACAAAACCTTCGTGAGATCCGTTAGTATAAGAAAGCAAACCACTACTATAACTAATGTGGAAAACCCATTCATATTTTATTTTTGCATTATATCTACTGTATTACAACTTTTCTATGGCAAAAACTCTTCAAATAAAACCATAGAATCATCAAAACAAGCACACAGCGCAAAGAAAACAGAATCTGTCAAAAACAGATCAGTCTGTAGCAATTTGGATATTTCGAATACTTCTATTACTCCAAAAATTCTGAATAGTTAGAACCACGTGGGAAATTTGTATACTAATCTTCTGCAAAAAGAATCAACTCAAAAGCACTCTTCCTTAAAAATGGGAATTTTTTTGTGAGCGCAAAAGTTTCTGTTTTTCAGCAAGATCAAATCAAGTATCACCCAAATCATCCCAAAGGCTCTGCTTGGCACAAACACTAATTTAAACCAACAAAACACATCTAATTAGAGTCATAATTGGGTATTTTATTGAAAACAACAAGAAAACCAAAAATCAAGAAGATACAAGTTGGGTTGCCTACCAACGAGCGCTATCGTTTTACGTCCCTAGCTAGGCATAATGCAAAGGATCTAAGTGTTGTCATTTTTGTCCTTGTTTTCCTTGGGGATATTTTTGTCAGGCGTTTTTGCAAATAAAACATAAAACACATTATCCATGGAAACCTTAGCACTATCAAGTTGCTTATCATCATAACCCCTTTGATTTCCGGCAGCTATCCAAGAATAGTTGTAACATCCCAATTATCAATTTGGATGTTATACATAGATCATCATATGCATATCATATTTATTCTTGCATTTCGGTTGAGATCCTAGAAATCTTATGCAACTCAAGGACCCACGGAGAGAGTTGGAGGTTTCACAAAAATTCATATTTGAATTTATTTCAAAAGTGAAGAAGGGATCAATTTCATTTTATAATTTCTCTCTCCAAATATTTCCAATATTAAAGACAAATGAGAGAAGATAATATGACTTCTTCAAATTCAGAGAAATATTGGTGAAAGAATTTTAAAATTAAATTATGATTTTTGTGATATTTATTTGCTATTTTATTTGAATTAGAAAAATATGCATTTTTCAAAATTGCATTTTTAGGCCATAAATGTTCATTTGTTCTAAATATTTCATTTAGACGGTGAAAATTGTTTTTGGCATTGATTATTTTATATTTTATTAGGTTTTTTTGGGTGAAATTATTTTAAAAAAAATTCGCGGACCGCACTGGGCAGAAGCCCAGCCGGCCCGCAGTGCCGCCGCTTTCCCGCCTTGCCGCGCCGGTCTCTCGAGGGAGTCCGAGCGTCCCACGCCTGGCCCCTTGGCCAAGTCGGGCACCTCCCCTCCTATCTAATGCGCCGCCGTCGCCCCCC
>NC_041387.1:193292388-193328639 GCF_002162155.2 Triticum dicoccoides | reverse complement strand
CACCGCCGTCGCCCCGGAGTCTCCGGAGCCACCGCTCCCGCCTCGCCGGACTCGCCAGAGCCGCCACCGTCGACCGCCCTTTTTTACGGTTTAGGTATGAAACCGCCCGGTTTTTTTATAAACCCTAGATCTGTTTTTTTTAATAGATCGGTTTGGTTTTTCGTCGGTTTATTTATTTAGCAGACGATCGTCCGTTCGTTCATTTTAACAAACGTTTGTTCGCCAGTTAGGTTCAGACAGTGAACGTTCGTTCGTTAGTTTGTTCTTTTTATTTTATTTTCCAGGGATTTATCTGTGTTATTTTATCGCGATTCTGCCCCTGATCTTTAAATTAGTATAACTTTTTACTCATTTATCCAAATTAGATGAAATCAGCGCCTAAATCTTCGTCTCGAAGCTCTCTTTCCAGTTAATCAACTTGAACATGATTTTGGTACTGTAAAATTTGACTTTAGTCCAGATTAGTAAACGATCTTGTTTCGTTTGTATTTTGAGTTTCGTTGCTCCGTTTGAGTTGAATCTTTTTGCGTACCATAGCTAATCACATGTACTTACTGTTAAGATCTAACTTACATGTTAATAATGCTTTAGGGTTTTGACTCTTGTTAGTTTAAGCCGTTGCTTGTTTTGTGTTTGGTTCGGATCTTTTATCGAGTTTTCTCGTGTTCCGATTGAGTGATTGCTTATGTATGCTATTTTTTGTCTACGCTAGATTTTCCAGAGTGCGAAGCTTGTTACTACGAATCCCTAGAGTTTGCAGATCGTCAGCAAGGCAAGTTACACTTTGATCATATTCCTTTATACCCAGTTTTTACTATGGATTAGTTTTGCCCCACGAATACTTGCATTGGTAGGATTGGGAACATGTGGTTTTTTGTTGTAGTACTTGAGGTAGGAACCTAATACCTTTTGATCACCCCGGGAATACACGTTATGCTTATTATTGCTTAGCCATGCTCGTAGATGGGGATTGGATCGTGATTCACACATGGAAGTTTGAGAGTTATTTTGATTGGATAACATTAAGGTGGCAACTTTAATACAAATCTGGGTGGATTGGTTGAGGCACCTGGAGTACCCAGTGTTGTCTGTTTAGGAAATCCTGGAGTACCCGTGTGATTATCCTATGGAATGCCACCATGGCTCAAATGGATCATAAGACTATTCATGCTAGAAACTTCCGTGTGTAGCCACAAGCCATTATGGGCTCTGGCATAGTTGAGTAAGTTGCGTGAGCTCTTGAAGAGGTAGACTAGCAGATGTAGAGAGTTGTAGGTGGTACTGTCTACCCGGAGTAGAGAGTTAATGCTTCAGAAAAGCTATGTCTCGATCATCCGATCATGGATGTGGTCGAGTCTTGTGGGGAAAAGTGCGCAAACCTCTGCAGAGTGTATAAACTTGTCACATCCCTAGCTTCTGGTGCTGTCTGGTGTGTGCATCATGTTTAAATTCAAATGAAAATTTGAATTGGGGAATTTTCAAAAGCCTCAGAATCCTTTTAAAAAAAATGATCAAGATAAAAATTGCTTCAAATAAGTCCAAGAAAATGTTCCTGTTATCCTCTGGAAATATTGGCAAGAGGCAAAATCCAAACCAATATTTTTGGTGTCTCAGAAACATTTAATTTGGGCATTTGAATTAAATCAATAATTATTTGAATTGGATTTATATCTACTATTAAATAAATATAGGTCCAATAATTCTGAAATATTTTGTGGAGCATTGTTTTAATTCTTTTAGCTCCTAAAAATATTGTCAGAAGCAAAATAAATTGAATTGGTTTCAAAACCAAATTCAAAACAAACCTGCAAAATAGAAAACTGAAATAATTAGAAAAAAATAAATAAATAAAAAGAACAGAGCCTACCTGGCCTCACCCGTGCAGCCACCAGCCGGCCCAGCTCCCCCACCAGCGCGGCCCAGCCCACCTTCCCCCCCTTGTCCTCTTCTTCCTCTGCCAGAAGGCAGAGGCGAGGCGTGGCGCGCGCCCGAAGAGCGCCGGCCACCTCCTGCTTCGCGCTGGAGGCCGCCCTTCGTCCTAATTCGCGCCACGACGACGCCCCGTGTCCCCTCTCTCCTTTCCCTCACTCGCTGCATCCCCTCTCCCTCTTCTGTCTCTCTCCCTCGCTCATCCCCGGACGCACCGAGACCGCCGACGAGTACCACCGGAGCCACCAGCATCCCCACGCCCAGCCAGTTAGGCCACGAGCTCCGCCTTGGATCCGGGAAGCTCTACCACGACGCACGCGACGCCGGGTGCCCTGAAGCCACGCCATCACCGCCATCTTCATCGCCACGGCCGGCGATCGCCGCCGTTTGATTCGCAGCACCGAAGACGCCCCCGAGCTCGCTGACCACCTCATCGGTCTCCCTGTGAGCTCCTGCTGCCTCCTCTTTGCTCACCCCCTCTGTTCCCGTCCCCTAGCCCCATCTTCCGACCACGGCCGAGCTTGCCGCCGCCGTGCCATGTCGTTGCCGTGGCCAGGGCCATCCCAGCGTGCGCCTGAGCGCGTCACCATGTTCGCCGCCCTCCCAGGAGCCCGCAGCGCCCTTCGGTCTCTCCTCTAGCGCTCTATAGCGCCACCCCAGGATTGCCCGAGCTGCTGCCGCCGCCAAACCTCGTCGCCGACCACTTTTCCGGCCACCCCAGCACCTGTCACCGCCACCACTAGATGCGCGCCACTGCGCGCGTTCGAATGCAACAAACCACGGCCGAAACGATGCCATGTGGCTCGTTTCCGAGCCCTCCGCCGCGTCTGGACTCGCCGGCGGCTAAACGCCGGCGACCGCTGACCCGATGACCGGCGTGGGTTGACCCCACTGCCCGGTTTGACCCCCCTCTCTCTCACTGACCTGCGGGCCCGCCCGGCTAATTAGGCTAGGATTAGTGTTAACTAAATATTAGTTAGTTAATAGACACTAACAATGGGCCCAGGCCACTAACTAAATTAGATTAGTTAGGTTAGTCACTGACGGATGGGACCCACTGGCCAGGTTTGACCTGGACCAGCCACGTTGACCTACTGACGTCACTAATACGTCATGCTGACGCAGTATTTGTTTCTGGAATTAAAATAAATCAAAAATGATTTATAAATTTCAGATAATAACCAAAACTTCTAAAAATCATAGAAAATTAACCGTAACTCCAAATTAAATAATATATATATGGAAAATTATCAGAAAAATTCAAGGAATCCATCTGTACCATTTTCATGCATGTTAGAACAACTTATAGCTGATGTTTAGCACAAATCAAATAAAGGGCATTTAAATAATCACATATGGAGTTTGAATTTGAATTTTATATTCAAACCAACTTCATTTAATCTGGTTTTAGTTGCATTAGCCCAACACACATTCATTTTGCCATGTCATGATCATGCATCATATTGTGCATTGCATTGATTGTGTTCCCTTCTGTGTTGCCGGTATTTGTTCCCCCTCGATAGACGTGATACCGATGATGTGATCGTTGACACTGATGAAGACTCAATGTTATCTTCAGAAGTGCCAGGCAAGCAAAACCCCCTTGTTCATTCCGATACAATCCTACTCTCTCGCTCCTGCTCTCTTTTACTGCATTAGGACAACACCGATTCATCTGTTACCTGCTGCGGTAGCTGAACCCCCTTTATCCTTTGCATGACCTGTCATTGCCACAGTAAATAGATGAAACCCACTAGCATGAGTAGGAGTTGTTTGAGCCCTGATGTGCCTACTCATTCATGTTTGTTTGTCATGCCTGCTATTGCTTAGAGTTGAGTCAGGTCTGATTCATCGGGGATGAATCAGAGGCGTGTGAACCTGTCCTACTGTGTGTGAGCTAAGTGTGTGAACACGATTTGGTAAAGGTAGCGGTGAGAGGCCATGTAGGAGTACATGGTGGGTTGTCTCATTGCAGCCGTCCTCAGGAACTGAGTTCTGTGTTTGTGATCCATGATTCAGCTACTACCACGCATTGGGCCCGAAACCAATGGACCCTCTCGGCTTCTTGATCACCCTTGTCCTTTGTCCAGGAGTTGCAAGTAGTTTCTGGTGTTTGTAGTATGCTGGAGGCCGTGCGCAGCGCTGACCGTAGGGGTGGGCTGTGATGCGGTAGGCACGTGGCCGGGTAAACCGGGCGCCCGTTTGGTGTCACGGAACCCTGTTCACATCGTTTGGGGCTGTGAGCGAAACTCCGGCCGGATCTCCTCATGGATGGAACCTGAATAGGCGATAAACCTGGACTAGAGACTTGAGTGTTTAGGCAGGCCGTGGCCGACACCCACGTTGGGCTTCCGCTTGAAGGTTGCCGAGTACATGTCGTGTAAACGGCGGTAAGTGGTGAGAGCGTGTGTGAAGAAGTACACCCCTGCAGGGTTAATATGATCTATTCGAATAGCCGTGTCCGCGGAAAAGGACTTCTGGGTTGCTTATATCAGTTCATAGACAAGTGAAAGTGGATACTCTAAAATACGCAAGATAAGCGTGAGTGCTATGGATGGCGTTCTCGTAGGGAGACGGGAGCGGATCCATAGTGGTGTATTGATATGGTGAATATGTGGACTCGTGTGCGCCACCTCAAAAGAGTCGCTTGCAGTCGTAGTTCAGGATAGCCACCGAGTCAAAGCTGGCTTGCTGCAGTTAAACCCCACCATCCCTTTGTTGAAAATGATGCATATGTAGATAGATCTGATGTAAGTCTTGCTGGGTACATTTGTACTCACGTTTGCCTATTTTATGTTTTTGCAGAGAGACTTCAGTCTCACTAGTATTTCCGCGTGGTCTTCGACGTTTAGCTTGTTACCTCAGCTACGATCTTGTGCCTCGGCAGGATCTGATAGATAGTCAGGCTTCTCGGCCTTTTCATTTATAGATGTCTGTACCCAGACATGATAGCTTCCGCTTGTGCTTTGACTTGTATGCTCTGAATGTTGGGTCATGAGACCCATGATTGTAATATCTCGCTCCTCGGAGCCTAATGAATAAACTACTTGAGTCGTAGAGTCATGTTGTGATGCCATGTTGTGTTTGCACATATCGAGCATATTGTGTGTATGTTATTGAAATGCTTGGTATGTGTGGGATCTGGCTATCTAGTTGTTTATCCTTAGTAGCCTCTCTTACCGGGAAATGTCTCCTAGTGTTTCCACCGAGCCATGGTAGCTTGCTACTGCTCTGGAACACTTAGGCTGGCCGGCATGTGTCCTTCTTCGTTCCTGTGTCTGTTCCTTCGGGGAAATGTCACGCGGTGAATACCGGAGTCCTGTTAGCCCGCTACAGCCCGGTTCACCAGAGTCCTGCTAGCCCAGTGCTACAGCCTGGATTCACTCGCTGATGACCGACACGTTCGATGCTGGGTCATGGATGCCTGTCCCTGTAAGTCTGTGCCGCTTTGGGTTTACGACTAGCCATGTCAGCCCGGGCTCCTTATCATATGGATGCTAGCGACACTGTCATATACGTGTGCCAAAAGGCGCAAACGGTCCCGGGCAAAGGTAAGGCGACACCCGTGGGAATACCGTGCGTGAGGCCGCAAAGTGATATGAGGTGTTACATGCTAGATCGATGTGGCATTGAGTCGGGGTCCTGACAGCGTTGGTATCAGAGCTTGACTGCCTGTAGGATTACCAAGCCAAACTGGTCGAAGTTGAGTCTAGAAAATTCTTTAGTTATATAAGGGAATTGATTGTGGGATGGGAACGTAAGGCTCTTTTTACTCCTTATACCTCATGCCCTTCTGATCTGAGTTATCTTATCTTTCCTGCGGGGATTAAGAACTAGGCTATCTCTTCTTTCTATTAGGATCACGTGTTACTAATCAGTAGACTTATAAGATTGTTGGATTAAGTCTCAGTTCAGTTCCTACTACTTCCATATGTTAATTGTTGATCTCAGAACCTTGATATTGTGCTTCTGAGTGGTTATGCCACCATTTTTGTGATTGTCTCAAATCTTTTTGAGCAATTATAGCCGTTATGCTGTCCGAGTCATCCCAGGTTTCTAAGTAGTCTGATGCATTTGCAAATCCTTTCTTCCCGTTTCAATGTTCCCATGGGCCAGATTAACCACACTAATTAGTGAGTTGAGGTACTCCGTTACCTTGACATATATGTTGGAGATATTATTATGACCCTAGGTGTCTTAGGGGATCATCTAGTAATTTAGCCATGATTTGTGTTCCCAGTGTGATGATTCTGGCCATCATTCTCGAAAGCATCCTGTGATGCTACTTAGTAATAGGTATTCTGTTCCTGGGTTCTTGAACCCGAGATTCACTCTACCTACTTCATGTTGATAGTAATTGCTAGTGCCTTTAGGATATTAGTAACCTTTGCGATAGTCCTTGAAGTCCGTGGTATCTTCTTCTTCCAAATACCATGAACTACTTATGGCAGATGTTTATTGGATCAAAAAAAAATCACAATTAGAGTACTCTTGAGGAGTTCTCCATTCATAAATCGTGACTCTGCCAGTTCTACCTTTCTGCATGGGTTATCCGGAAGAAATATGTTGAACTTGGTTCGACATACTAATCTATGCATCCACAACTCAGAAAGTTATATGTTCCTTTGAGTTGTTCTCTTTAGTTGCATTCTGACCCTCGTCTATCAATTGATAGTCAAGAGTATGCGTGCGTTCGTTCATCGATGCCTATGACTCTTGTGGCCTGTCAAGCCATTCTATTCCGGAATGACTAGGAGAAACAAACTCCAGTACCTCTTCCATATCTAGGATTGGGTCAAAGTAGTTGTATTCCGCAGATCAAATGCCAATCCAGCTTTTGGTTCTGCTCTACCTTGGAGTATTACATATTTTATATCGAGATTGTTATAGGAATTGCACACCATCCCATGAACTCTTGGTACAGTGACACTTCTTGCCATCACTGTTCATTCCTCGGCCCTCGTGTTGATGCAACCGGAATACCGACAAATGAATTGTGATGTGTAAAATCAATACTCCTAGCAACCTCGTTGCTTGGTAGTTAAAGGATAATAATTTTATTCTTAGTATGTTGGTTATTGAATCACCATTCTAAGATTGATCGTGCTACCTAGTCCTTATTTCCTGGTGCACTCTTTGATTGATGAGTTAGGATTTGTCAAGTCCTCGCTCATTTGATCATATCATCTTGCCCTGAAAAGCAAGATTGTTCTCGAGCTTAGTAACATATCGGTGGTTCGTGATTTTCCGAAGATCTTCTCGGAAGTACTACCAGGTCGTCACCTGACCGTTATGTTGAGCCCGTGATCAAGTTGGTTTCTTATGAACCACCTTCTTTCCAAGAATCGGTGTTAGATATCCCTGAGCTAGTTGGTTAAGCTGGACAACAACTTGGAGAGTTAGAAGATAAAAACTTGTCTGACTTAGTTCCTTCCAAAGGGATATTCTTGTGTAGTGTGTGTTGAAGAAAGATGATATCTTCATCGATTGGTCCCTGTGATCAGTTGCTGGACCTATTGTCTTATCAATCCCTTGATTTGAGTGTGGGCTATCGTCAAATCAAATCAGTACCAACGATGCTCGTAATGTTGTCCTACTCGTGGTTGATCCCTCGAGCATACACCATTACATCTTTGGTCTGACCAATGCTATCACCGTGTTCACATGATGGTGGAAGTCCAGTGATATGGAAATTCCGATGAGTTGCTGTTGAGCCCATCAGTAGCATTTTGTCTCCCCCATGAATCATGTTGAACATCAACCTAGTGTTGGAAACTTGTGTAAGCATTTCTTCGTGTTTCGTTCATGAAGCATATGTTTGAATGAAAGTAGTGATTTTCCCTAATACACGTGCATTTGGTGAAAGTTGCCGCCGTGAATTTGAGAAAGTTAGTTTTGCTTCCTCTGGAATCATCCCAAGTCAGTCATGCATATGTGCGAAGTATTCTGTGGTCTGGAGACTTGCAACCTTCATTCCATATGGGTTCCGAGCACACCAAGCCACTGATTGATTTGTTCAAGGAGAAGAAGTTCCTTCTTAAGAGCATGCCTTATGCAAGGACTTCAATGTCCTCGATTATGGTTCCCCACCTGAACTCGGTAGTGTTTTGTTGTAAGACTACCATGTGATAATGTTTTGTCTGGGACAACGTGTTCACATGTTTGTAGCAGAACCAGCTCATGTTTTGGAGCTTGCTATCGTAGTTCATCTCCCGAGAATCCCGCAACGTCATCTCGTCGATTTGTGTTGCAAACTTTCATTTTTCTTCCTAAGCTCGATGAGTCTGGGATATCCTGACACCAACCAGATCTGAATCTCAGGCAGATATGATGGTTGGAACATTCTCCAAGAACTATAATATTGGTCCCTCGATAACCGGTAAAGTGGATGTCGTGGCCAACACACCCAGCCGGAAGACCTGTTATTATAATATATTGATTGAGGAAGTTGGCCACCTCCCCATAGGGATTTCGTAGGGTTTACCCCCTAGTTGCCCCTATGGATTTTTGTGTTCCCGAAGTCCGACCTTTACTTGATGTTCTAGATACCAGATCATTTCTATGAATGGGTTACGCTAGCACATCAAGGAGAACATTAGAAGCGGAGTGCTAAATGTCTCTCGGTCGATCATCCAGATTTTATCTCCTTGGCCCCGCCAAGGGTGAAATCTGAGAAGGTGTTATCTTCCTTTGCATCTGCATCATTCATCATGGTAGCAAGTTGTGTTGCCAGGATCCTTGACACAGATGTTGGTAAAACCTTGATGAATATGGAAACGCTCAAGTTCTTGAGAGCACGCACAAGCGCTACGTGTTATCATCGGCACTAACTGGGTTTGCTCTCAGTCCCCTCGGCAATGCTATGACCTATTCAAATAGTGAATTAACTCTCTATTGTTCGGTTCTTCCCAGTTACTAGAATCATTCCCAGCATTTGCATTTTGTTCCCAGCTTGCACCGCCAATGTGCCATTCTACCATGGATCTCTTCCATTTCCGGTGATAAGCAAATTCATCCATTGCGTTGTCTTCAACAAGGTAATCCACATCATCCAAGTCTGAGTATGTCATCCTACTGACCCCCTCCAAGCGATCACTTGGGAATTGCCTTAGGCTGATATAGAGAGTCTCAATGATCTCTATATCAAAGGTAATTCTTTTTGCCACTTAAGGGGATATATCTTCGAGTCACCTTCCCTAAGGTGCATCATTATGGTGTCATGTCAACTTAACTCCTCGCTACGTTGACAATCGTTTACCACCTTCTTAAGTGTGGAATTATTGTCCACCTAGTGAACCTTCGTCATCCGTTTCTTTCCACCCCTCTTGATGTGTATCTCGTGTCTCAACCCGAGAAATGGTCCTATGTCTCATTCCGTGAGTTGTTCGATCTTCAAGAAGATCGACCCTTCTAAAGTCTCCTTCTTCCATCCATGTCATGTTGGCAGGATTTCTCAGAGCAAGACGACAAGACAAAGATGGTGTTCAAATCAACGTTCATTTGAAGTGCACCCTGGATCGTGAACATTATACTAGTTGCGTTTCCCCTTCACCTTACCCTACGCTTGAATCTCGAGACGAGATTTTTGTTTAGTGGGGGTGAGTTGTCACATCCCTAGCTTCTGGTGCTGTCTGGTGTGTGCATCATGTTTAAATTCAAATGAAAATTTGAATTGGGGAATTTTCAAAAGCCTCAGAATCCTTTTAAAAAAAATGATCAAGATAAAAATTGCTTCAAATAAGTCCAAGAAAATGTTCCTGTTATCCTCTGGAAATATTGGCAAGAGGCAAAATCCAAACCAATATTTTTGGTGTCTCAGAAACATTTAATTTGGGCATTTGAATTAAATCAATAATTATTTGAATTGGATTTATATCTACTATTAAATAAATATAGGTCCAATAATTCTGAAATATTTTGTGGAGCATTGTTTTAATTCTTTTAGCTCCTAAAAATATTGTCAGAAGCAAAATAAATTGAATTGGTTTCAAAACCAAATTCAAAACAAACCTGCAAAATAGAAAACTGAAATAATTAGAAAAAAAAATAAATAAATAAAAAGAACAGAGCCTACCTGGCCTCACCCGTGCAGCCACCAGCCGGCCCAGCTCCCCCACCAGCGCGGCCCAGCCCACCTTCCCCCCTTGTCCTCTTCTTCCTCTGCCAGAAGGCAGAGGCGAGGCGTGGCGCGCGCCCGAAGAGCACCGGCCACCTCCTGCTTCACGCTGGAGGCCACCCTTCGTCCTAATTCGCGCCACGACGACGCCCCGTGTCCCCTCTCTCCTTTCCCTCACTCGCTGCATCCCCTCTCCCTCTTCTGTCTCTCTCCCTCGCTCATCCCCGGACGCACCGAGACCGCCGACGAGTACCACCGGAGCCACCAGCATCCCCACGCCCAGCCAGTTAGGCCACGAGCTCCGCCTTGGATCCGGGAAGCTCTACCACGACGCACGCGACGCCGGGTGCCCTGAAGCCACGCCATCACCGCCATCTTCATCGCCACGGCCGGCGATCGCCGCCGTTCGATTCGCAGCACCGAAGACGCCCCCGAGCTCGCTGACCACCTCATCGGTCTCCCTGTGAGCTCCTGCTGCCTCCTCTTTGCTCGCCCCCTCTGTTCCCGTCCCCTAGCCCCATCTTCCGACCACGGCCGAGCTTGCCGCCGCCGTGCCATGTCGTTGCCGTGGCCAGGGCCATCCCAGCGTGCGCCTGAGCGCGTCACCATGTTCGCCGCCCTCCCAGGAGCCCGCAGCGCCCTTCGGTCTCTCCTCTAGCGCTCTATAGCGCCACCCCAGGATTGCCCGAGCTGCTGCCGCCGCCAAACCTCGTCGCCGACCACTTTTCCGGCCACCCCAGCACCTGTCACCGCCACCACTAGATGCGCGCCACTACGCGCGTTCGAATGCAACAAACCACGGCCGAAACGATGCCATGTGGCTCGTTTCCGAGCCCTCCGCCGCGTCTGGACTCGCCGGCGGCTAAACGCCGGCGACCGCTGACCCGATGACCGACGTGGGTTGACCCCACTGCCCGGTTTGACCCCCCTCTCTCTCACTGACCTGCGGGCCCGCCCGGCTAATTAGGCTAGGATTAGTGTTAACTAAATATTAGTTAGTTAATAGACACTGACAATGGGCCCAGGCCACTAACTAAATTAGATTAGTTAGGTTAGTCACTGACGGATGGGACCCACTGGCCAGGTTTGACCTGGACCAGCCACGTTGACCTGCTGACGTCACTAATACGTCATGCTGACGCAGTATTTGTTTCTGGAATTAAAATAAATCAAAAATGATTTATAAATTTCAGATAATAACCAAAACTTCTAAAAATCATAGAAAATTAACCGTAACTCCAAATTAAATAATTTATATATGGAAAATTATCAGAAAAATTCAAGGAATCCATCTGTACCATTTTCATGCATGTTAGAACAACTTATAGCTGCTGTTTAGCACAAATCAAATAAAGGGCATTTAAATAATCACATATGGAGTTTGAATTTGAATTTTATATTCAAACCAACTTCATTTAATCTGGTTTTAGTTGCATTAGCCCAACACACATTCATTTTGCCATGTCATGATCATGCATCATATTGTGCATTGCATTGATTGTGTTCCCTTCTGTGTTGCCGGTATTTGTTCCCCCTCGATAGACGTGATACCGATGATGTGATCGTTGACACTGATGAAGACTCAATGTTATCTTCAGAAGTGCCAGGCAAGCAAAACCCCCTTGTTCATTCCGATACAATCCTACTCTCTCGCTCCTGCTCTCTTTTACTGCATTAGGACAACACCGATTCATCTGTTACCTGCTGCGGTAGCTGAACCCCCTTTATCCTTTGCATGACCTGTCATTGCCACAGTAAATAGATGAAACCCACTAGCATGAGTAGGAGTTGTTTGAGCCCTGATGTGCCTACTCATTCATGTTTGTTTGTCATGCCTGCTATTGCTTAGAGTTGAGTCAGGTCTGATTCATCGGGGATGAATCAGAGGCGTGTGAACCTGTCCTACTGTGTGTGAGCTAAGTGTGTGAACACGATTTGGTAAAGGTAGCGGTGAGAGGCCATGTAGGAGTACATGGTGGGTTGTCTCATTGCAGCCGTCCTCAGGAACTGAGTTCTGTGTTTGTGATCCATGATTCAGCTACTACCACGCATTGGGCCCGAAACCAATGGACCCTCTCGGCTTCTTGATCACCCTTGTCCTCTGTCCAGGAGTTGCAAGTAGTTTCTGGTGTTTGTAGTATGCTGGAGGCCGTGAGCAGCACTGACCGTAGGGGTGGGCTGTGATGCGGTAGGCACGTGGCACGGTGTACCGGGCGCCCGTTTGGTGTCTCGGGAACCCTGTTCACATCGTTTGGGGCTGTGAGCGAAACTCCGGCCGGATCTCCTCATGGATGGAACCCGAATAGGCGATAAACCTGGACTAGAGACTTAGGTGATTAGGTAGGTCGTGGCCGACACCCACGTTGGGCTTCCGCTTGAAGGTTGCCGAGTACATGTCGTGTAAACGGCGGTAAGTGGTGAGAGCGTGTGTGAAGAAGTACACCCCTGCAGGGTTAACCTAATCTATTCGAATAGCCATGTCCGCGGAAAAGGACTTCTGGGTTGCTTATATCAGTTCATAGACAAGTGAAAGTGGATACTCTAAAATACGCAAGATAAGCGTGAGTGCTATGGATGGCGTTCTCGTAGGGAGACGGGAGCGGATCCATAGTGGTGTATTGATATGGTGAATATGTGGACTCGTGTGCGCCACCTCAAAAGAGTCGCTTGCAGTCGTAGTTCAGGATAGCCACCGAGTCAAAGCTGGCTTGCTGCAGTTAAACCCCACCATCCCTTTGTTGAAAATGATGCATATGTAGATAGATCTGATGTAAGTCTTGCTGGGTACATTTGTACTCACGTTTGCCTATTTTATGTTTTTGCAGAGAGACTTCAGTCTCACTAGTATTTCCGCGTGGTCTTCGACGTTTAGCTTGTTACCTCAGCTACGATCTTGTGCCTCGGCAGGATCTGATAGATAGTCAGGCTTCTCGGCCTTTTCATTTATAGATGTCTGTACCCAGACATGATAGCTTCCGCTTGTGCTTTGACTTGTATGCTCTGAATGTTGGGTCATGAGACCCATGATTGTAATATCTCGCTCCTCGGAGCCTAATGAATAAACTACTTGAGTCGTAGAGTCATGTTGTGATGCCATGTTGTGTTTGCACATATCGAGCATATTGTGTGTATGTTATTGAAATGCTTGGTATGTGTGGGATCTGGCTATCTAGTTGTTTATCCTTAGTAGCCTCTCTTACCGGGAAATGTCTCCTAGTGTTTCCACCGAGCCATGGTAGCTTGCTACTGCTCCGGAACACTTAGGCTGGCCGGCATGTGTCCTTCTTCGTTCCTGTGTCTGTTCCTTCGGGGAAATGTCACGCGGTGAATACCGGAGTCCTGTTAGCCCGCTACAGCCTGGTTCACCGGAGTCCTGCTAGCCCAGTGCTACAGCCTGGATTCACTCGCTGATGACCGACACGTTCGATGCTGGGTCATGGATGCCTGTCCCTGTAAGTCTGTGCCGCTTTGGGTTTACGACTAGCCATGTCAGCCCGGGCTCCTTATCATATGGATGCTAGCGACACTGTCATATACGTGTGCCAAAAGGCGCAAACGGTCCCGGGCAAAGGTAAGGCGACACCCGTGGGAATACCGTGCGTGAGGCCGCAAAGTGATATGAGGTGTTACATGCTAGATCGATGTGGCATTGAGTCGGGGTCCTGACAAAACTAATCATGGTTAGCCGTGTCCCCGGTTATGGACATCTTGAGTATCTAGTACTTGAATCTATTGATGTGATCTCATCATGTTACTTTAATTAAATTTTGATGTTGGGTTAATGGTGATACTTTTAATTAGGATTTGGGTTGGAGGAACCTTCTCAAATAATGGGCAACCTGGGAGTAGTTAAATAAATTTATTCCTTTGTTGTGTGGAAAAACTAGATTTATGCAAAACCATGAAACTTACAGCCTCCACCAGCCAAATACTGCATGTAGATATAGTCTTTGCATTATCATTGCTTTATAGTGTAAGTATGCCAGCATATTCCATGTGCTGACCCGTTTCGGGCTGCAACGTCTTATGTTGCAGATTACTCAGACGACGAATAAGGTGCGATAGGTCATTGTTTTGCACTCAGCCATGCCGTTGGAGTTGATGGACTCATTTACCTTTGAAGCTTCCGCAGTTATCTAGTTTAGATGGCCTTCATGCATGATTTATTTATGTAATCATACTCTTTATGAGGACTCAATGTAATAAGTGTGTGATTGAAACTCTGTTGTAATTCCTTGAGTACTGTGCGTGTTAGCATTACCGATCCAGGGATGACACTGGTGCACAGAGACTTGACCATTTGAGGTCTGGTTGCTACAAGGTGGTATCAGAGCACACATTGACTGTAGGACGCGATCACTAGAATGAGCCACATGATTTCTCTTCTCTACTCATTTCTAATTGTCCTCTTTTTCTACTCTATAGATGGCGGATCGTAGGAACAAGTTCACTCAGCCGGATGACGACACCCCTTTCGAAAAGCACTTGAAGGAAGTCACTAGTATCTGAACATCGGATTACCAAGCTTCATGGGGACTTTATCTACATCTGTACTAGAAGAGGAGCGCGGGAAGCTCAAAGTCTGGATACCTGGGAGGACCTTTGCGCCAACAATGGATCCTATTGATTTCTATTTGGATGCACCAAGCTGGAGTATTGGAAAGGTCATGTTCACGCATATCACCTTTGGACGCATATGTGAGGTGTATCACAAGGAGCTGGAGAATACCATCTACCAGATATGTGGCCGCGAAGATGACAAGTGGGAGATGATTCGTACCAGGAGGGATGGATCAATTGCAGCTTACATTCAAGAGATGGGAGATCATATTGGTTAACAGGAGAATCAACAAATTGTCCACATGAAGAAGATCAAGAAATTGGCGAGGAGGAATAACGAGCTGGAAGAGGAGATCAAGTCTACACGCGATGGATACAAGGAGGAGATTGCTATATCGGTGGAAAAGAATGACGACCTGACAAGGAAGCTAGGAGTATTCATGGGAGACCCCGCGCGAGAGAAGGACAACTAGCCAAGAGACTACATCATCCTCGACGACACCGACTCCGACCCTGATAGCGATGATGACTACGTTGATGAAGCTGGAGCAGACATTTTGGAGTCTTCTTCCGATGAAAATTTCTAGACGACCACCATTGTAATTAGTAGTATTTTCCCTCCAAGTAGTTGCAATGATCGAGTTAGTAGTTATAGGTTAGACTGCTTTTGTAATCTTGTGTGCTATTGATTGAAGTGAATTGATTGTGTTTGTCTCATGAGCATTATGGGTAGTGAATCTCTCTTAGACCACAGTCAAAAAAATTCTCTCTTAGACCCTTATTCCATTCTGTTTTCTCACCTTTTCTAAACCCATCAGATGCCTCCAAGACGTGACAGTGGATTTGCCTTCCCATCGGAGCTCACTCAGTTGATCTAGCAGTAGAATACTTTGATGCAACTTTTAGTCCAGAATCAGAACCAAGGCAACAACAACAACAACAACCCACCACCATCACCCCTTGTTGATCACCTATCCCATTTCCTAAGGTTGAATCCCCCGGTCTTCTCTAGTAGCACTGAGCCGATTGTTGCAGATGATTGGATCCGCAAGATTGGAAGAGAGATGACCACTGCAGTGTGCACAGATGCAGAGAGAGTGTGTTTTTCCGCACATCAGCTTGATGGACCCGCAACGTCATGGTGGGAGAATTTCACAGCCACTTACCCCATTGACACTGTTATGTGGGATCAGTTTCAGCAGGCTTTCCGCACTGCCCATGTTTCAGCTGGATCTATGAGCATGAAGAAGCACGAGTTTCACAACTTGTGCCAAGGAGGATGCACAGTGGGCTAGTATGTGAATGAGTTCAGTAAGTTAGCACGCTATGCCCCTGATGACGTAGCTATAGATGCCGCTAAGCAGGAGAAGTTTCTGGAATGACTGAATGATGAGCTGAGCATGCAATTGATGGTGGCAACATTCAACAACTACCAGGAGTTGGTAGATAGGGCTCTTATGATTGAAGGCAAGCATCAACAGATTGATAATCGCAAGAGGAAGTATGGACAGGGGAGGTACACTTCAGGAGCTCAGCAGAAGTCCCGCTATTCCTCGTACTCGGGAGGATATACCCACAACCATGGAGGACACAGGCACAACGGAGCAAGTTCACACAACCATAATGGCACTAGGAATGGCAATGGGAATGGAGGAAGCAGCAGCCAGAACCATTCCAACCCTTCAACACCAGCCAAGAGGGATCTGAGCCACATCACCTGTTTCAAGTGCCAGAAGACTGGACATTACGCCACTGAATGTCTTGAAGCAAAGAATGGAAATGGCAATGGAAGTTTTGCCAAGAAGACCAACCCCTTCACGAAAGGTCAGGTGAACCACATCAGTAAGTTTTTGATTAATGCATTTAGCGCACTCATTCTTTTTGATACTGGTGCATCACATTCATACATATCAAGGGGATTTGTGGATAAGTATAACCTGCCAACCCAAGCCCCTAAGTCACCCATGTTTGTAAGTTCTCCAGGAGCAGAGTATATGGCCAGCCTATGGTGTGATCGGTTACCCTTGAGGATTGGCAACTATGTGTTTCCCTCGGACCTAATAGTTTTGGAGTCACAAGGATTGGATATAATATTAGGCATGGATTGGTTATCGAAGTATGGAGGGAACATTGATTGTGCTAGTAAATCGATATTCCTTACCACCCCAGAAGGAAGAAGGATCAAGTATGTATCCCGGCATGTGCCGAAGAGGACTCAAGTAAATTCCTTATCAGGAGTTGTACAGGAGGAAGTACCAGTGGTGAAGGATTACCCCGACGTATTTCCGGAGGAGTTGCCAGGCATGCCATCAGATCGAGACATTGAGTTTTTGATTGAGCTATTGCCAGGCACCGGGCCAATATCAAAGAGACTGTATCGGATGCCCGCACAGGATTTGGAAGAAATTAAGAAGCAGATTACAGAGTTACTGGATAAAGGTTACATTCGACCAAGTTCATCACCTTGGGGAGCCCCAGTGCTTCTAGTTGAGAAGAAGGATGGATCCTTAAGGATGGTTGTTGATTGGGATAATTATTTCTGTGCCCTTAGTTGAGTCCCACTCGGCAGTTTTGCCCCTAGTTTCCAAAAACACTCGGTCTTGCCCAAGCCACTTTGCTCTTCTTATCGTTTTGCCCTTTCGTCACGGTTCCGTCCGGTTAGTGTCGTTTGACCATGTGTTGACCATCTGTGGACTTTTTGTTAGACCATTTTGCCCCTGCTTCTTCACTCTCTAGCGAGACACTGTCAAATGGGACCCATCACTCAGAAAACCATCTCATGTTCCCTTCTATTTCTCTCCCATCGGTCAAACCCTAGTCCCAGATCCCATCCCCCTTTCTCTGAGATCCTGTCAGCACTGGAGACACAGATCCTGTCCATGGCCAGTGAAGCGAGGGTCAGCGGAGGTCCCGCCGGTGGTGGAGCCATGGATCCCGTCAGGGTTGGGCTCGAGCACCCGCAGGAGGAAAACCGCCTCGACCCGCCTCATCTCCTTGGTCGTCCGTCTGGGCTGGGCGCGAGCACCGCCCTGCCCGTGCTCCTTCCTCTCCTCCTTCCCTCTCCCTTTGTTTCTCGATTCTCTCTGTCTCTCTCACCACCCTCTTTTCTCTTCCCCGACAGGAGTAGGGAGCAGCACCAAAGCCACCATGCCGCCGCCCATGGAGGTACATCTCTCGATCCATTCACCGCTGACGTCCCTGTGGATCTGGTGACCAGTTGCGCCGCTACGAGCCCTGTTCAATCTGGTGCTGCAATGTGCGAGGCACGAACAACAGTGGCTGCGTCCTCGTTGACCCTCGTCCACGCCAACATGGGCCAGCCAACACCGATGCCCGCCACTGGCCCAGATTCAAAGCGCCCCGCGGAAGGCCAATGGGGTTCCAGTCAGTGGTGGAGTCACAGATCTCGTCGGTGGCCAATGTAGGCAGCGGCCGAGGACGCATGGTGGGCAGAGATGGTGGAGGAGGTAGTGCACGACTCCCCCGGGCCTCCTTCCATGCTGTAGAGGCGGCGGTTAAGCGCCTGTCATGGGGAAGCACAGGCGAGGAGGATTTGGTGAGCTCCGGCGCCGATTCTGTTGGCTCCAGCGAGCTCCTGTGCCGATTCCGTTGGCTCCGGCGCTAATTTTGTTGGCTCCGGCGAGCTCCGTGCCGATTCTGTTGGCTCCGACACCAATTCCTTTGGCTCCGGGGAGCTCATCCTCGTCCTACAGAGGGCGTCCTTTCAATCGTTGACTCAACGTTTTTTAACACTTGACGCAATGTAATTAGGTATAGTATATAGCTGGCAACTATGGATTGTTGATTCATTATATTCTAGATGAGACCGACCTCAAGTACTGATTTGTGTTAATTAATGATATTTTAATTAGTTTACGTGGTGTTAATTATTGCAAAAAATAATGCAAAATTCATATTTTGTTTACAACAACGCAGTGTCCCTTTGAGATATTTGGTCCATTGTGAGCCCCACATGTTAGTGAGAAGAGAGAGGGATGTTTTCTGAGTGATGGGTCCCACTTGGAAGTGTCTAGTGAGAGAGTGAGGAAGCAGGGGCAAATAAGTCCAACGAAAAGTCCATAGACGGTCAACAGACGGTCAAACGACACTAACTGGATGGAAGGACAAAACCATAAGAGAAGCAAACGGGCTTGGGCAAAACCGAGGGTTTTCGAAAACTAGGGGTAAACCTGCCGAGTGTGACTCAACTAGGGGTTTAAAATCAATTATCCCTTGTTGATTATCGTGCGTTGAATGAAGTGACGATCAAAAACAAATACCCTTTGCCGATGATCAATGATTTGTTTAACCAGTTGCAAGGAGCTAAAGTATTTTCCAAGATTGATCTGCGATCAGGATACCATCAACTGAAGATTCGAGAGTAGGATATACCTAAGACCGCCTTTACCACAAGGTACGGGCTATATGAGTATACCATTATGTCATTTGGTCTGACTAACGCGCCCGCCTATTTCATGAACATAATGAACAAGGTGTTTATGGAGTTTTTGGATAAGTTCATCGTGGTTTTCATTGATGATATATTGGTCTACTCGAAGAACGAAGAGGAGCATAAGGAACATTTGCGTTTGGTTCTTGAGAAGCACAGAGCATCAGTTGTATGCCAAGTTCAGCAAGTGTGAGTTTTGGTTAAAGGAGGTTGGATTTCTCGGACATGTTATATCTGGAGAAGGAATAGCAGTAGACCCTACCAAGGTTGTTTCTATGACTAAATGGGTAGTACCCACATCAATTGGAGAAATCCGGAGTTTTCTTGGACTCGCAGGATATTATCGGAGGTTCATTGAGAATTTCTCCAGGATTGCAAAGTCCATGACGGAGTTGTTGAAGAATGATACTAAGTTTAAATGGACTGAGGAGTGTGAAGCCAGTTTTCAGGAGTTGAAGAAACGTTTGGTTACAATCCCAGTGCTGATTCTTCCAGAACAACGAAAGGATTATCAAGTGTATTGCGGCACTTCACGTCGAGGACTTGGAGCAGTGATTATGCGAGGGAAGTGTTGTTTCATATGCCTCACAACAACTTAAACCTCATGAGTTGAATTATGCCACACATGATTTGGAGCTAGCAGCCGTAGTGCATGCGCTGAAGACATGGAGTCATTTTCTCATCGGAAACCATTGTGAGGTATACATGGATCATAAGAGTTTGAAATATATCTTCACAAAGAAGGAGTTGAACCTCAAGCAGAGGAGATGGTTCGAGCTCATTAAGGATTATGATATGAAACTACACTATCATCCTGGAAAGGCCAATGTAGTAGCAGATGCATTGAACCGCAAGAGTTATGTTAATACACTCATGACCGTAGGATTACCCAAGGAGTTAGCAGAGAATATTCGCTAGCTATGTTTGGAAATAGTCCAGAGAGGTTATGTAGCAGCATTGGAAATTCAGTCCACTTTGATGAGTAAGATCAGAGAAGCCCAGAAGACTGACAAGGAGATTGCGGAGATAAAAGAAAGGATGAGCAAATGAAAGGCTAAAGGATTTCGTGATGACACCTTATGGTTTGAGGATCGCGTATATGTGCCTAATGACCCCGAGATCAGGAAGTTGATTCTGCAGGAGGCCCATGATTCGCCGTGTTCAATTCACCCAGGAAACACCAAGATGTATCTGGATCTGAAGGAAAGATTCTGGTGGACTGGAATGAAGAAGGATATTGCTGAGTATGTACTCCCTCCATCCGGAAATACTTGTCATCAAAATGGATAAAAGGTGATGTATCTAGACGTATTTTAGTTCTCGATACATCTCTCTTTATCCATTTTGATGACAACTATTATTGGACAGAGGGAGTAGTAGTTTGTGATGTATGTCAGAGAGTCAAGGCAGAGCATCAGAAGCCAGCTGGATTGCTACAGCCATTGCCGATACCCGAATGGAAGTGGGACAAGCTTGGCATGGATTTTATCACTGGATTGCCCAAGACTCGATCAGGCTATGATTCTATCCGGGTTGTAGTCGACCGTTTGACGAAAGTAGCTCATTTCACCCCGGTGAAGACCACCTATACGAGTGCTAAGTTGGCGAAGATATACATGACGAGGATCATATGTCTGCATGGAGTTTCGAGGACCAATGTATCGGATAGAGGAAGTTCTGGAATCAGTTGCATGAGACTTTGGGTACTAGGCTAGAGTTCAGTACAACCTTTCATCCACAGACAAATGGACAGACCGAGAGAGTCAATCAGATTTTGGAGGACATGTTGAGAGCTTGTGCGCTAGATTATGGATCTAGTTGGGACGACAATTTGCCGTATGCAGAGTTCTCTTATAATAACAGTTATCAAGCCAGTTTGAAGATGGCCCCTTTTGAAGCCTTGTACGGAAGAAGGTGCAGGACACCATTATTGTGGGATGAAGTTGGAGATCGACAACTGTTCGGACCAGATTTAATCAAGGATTCTGAGGAGAAGGTTAAGTTGATTCACGACAGACTCAAGGTATCCCAGTCCAGGCAGAAGAGTTATGCGGATTCGAAATGCAGGGAGACAATTTACAAAGTTGGTGAAAGAGTTTATCTTCGTGTGTCCCTGCTTTGAGGAGTTAAGCGTTTTGGAGTAAAGGGAAAGCTAGCACCACGTTTTGTGGGACTATACAGAGTTTTGGGACGTATGGGAGAAGTTGCTTACAAGCTGGAATTGCCAGAAGGATTGTCAGGAGTTCACGATGTGTTTCACATTTCCCAGTTGTAGAAGTGTCATGCGGAGATGGACGATATTTCTCTGAGAGATACAGTGCCACTGGAAGCGATTCAGTTAGACAGTGATTTGACTTATGAGGAGAAGCCAGTCAAGATTCTCAAGTTTTCGAGCCGAGTCACTCGCAACAAGGTTATCAAGTTTTGCAAACTTCAGTGGAGTCACCATACCAACGAGGAAGCCACCCGGGAGCGAGAGGAAGACCTCCGTACAGACCACCCAAACCTTTTTGCTGACCAACCCGAATCTCGAGGGTGAGATTCATCTTAAGGGGGGTAGGTTTCTAACATCCCAATTTTCAATTTGGATGTTATACATAGATCATCATATGCATATCATATTTATTCTTGCATTTTGATTGAGATCCTAGAAATCTTATGCAACTCAAGGACCCACAGAGAGAGTTGGAGGTTTCACAAAAATTCATATTTGAATTTATTTCAAAATTGAAGAAGGGATCAATTTGGTTTTATAAATTTTCTCTCCAAATATTTCCAATATTAAAGATAAATGATAGGAGATAATATGACTTCTTAAAATTTAGAGAAATATTGGAGAAAGAATTTTAAAATCAAATTATGATTTTTTGGTATTTATTTGCTATTTTATTTGAATTAGAAAAATATGCATTTTTCAAAATTGCATTTTTAGGCCAGAAAAATGTTCACTTTGTTCTAAATATTTCATTTAGACGGTGAAAATTGTATTTGGAATTTTTGGAATTTTTTATATTTTATTAGTTTTTTTTCTTTTTGGGCGAAATTATTTAAAAAAAGTTTTGCGGACCGCACTTGGCCGAAGCCCAGCCGGCCCGCAGCGCCGCCGCCTTCGAGCCTCGCTGCGCCATCACCGCGCCGGACTCCCAAGGGAGTCCGAGCCCCCCATGCCGCCACGCCTAGCCCCTTGGCCAAGTCGGGCACCTCCCCTCCTATTTAATGCCCCCCCCCCGAAGCCTCGTCCCACCCCGCTGCAGCACCCGCCACCAGCGCCACCGTCGTCGCCGCCTAGAGTCGCAGCTGCCTCGCGCCGCCTTGCGCTGCACCCCGATGCCTCGCCGACGCCTGCGCCGCACCGCCGTCGCCCGGAGTCGCCGGAGCCGTTGCTCCCGCCTCGCCGGAGCCGCCGCCGTCGACCGCCGTTTTTTACGGTTTAGGTATAAAACCGCCCGGTTTTTTATAAACCCTAGATCTATTTTTTAATAGATCATTTTGGTTTTTCGTCGATTTATTTATTTAACGGACGTTCGTTCGTTCGTTCATTTTAATGAACGTTGTTCGCCGGTTAGGTTTTGAACATGATTTTTATCATGATTCTACCCCTGATCTTTAAACTAGTATAACTTTTTACTCGTTTATCCAAATCAGATGAAATCAGCTCCTAAATCTTAGTCTCGAAGCCCTCTTTTGAGTTAATCAACTTGAGCATGATTTTGTTACTGTAAAATTTGTCTTTAGTCCAGATTAGTAAACGATCTTGTTTCATTTGTATTTTGAGTTTCATTGCTCCGTTTGAGTTGAATCTTTTTGTGTACCGTAGCTAATCACATGTACTTAAAGTTAAGATCTAACTTACATGTTAATAGTGCTTTAGGGTTTTGACTCTTGTTAGTTTAAGCCGTTGCTTGTTTCGTGTTCGGTTTGGATCTTTTCTCAAGTTTTCTTGTATTTTGATTAAGTGATTGCTTATGTATGCTGTTGTTTGCCTATGCTAGATTTCCTGAAGTGCGAAGCTTGTTACTACGAATCCCTAGAGTTTGCAGATCGTCAGCAAGGCAAGTTACACTTTGATCATATTCCTTTATACCCAGTTTTTACTATGCATTAGTTTTGCCCCACAAATACTTGCATTGGTAGGATTGGGAACATGTGGTTTTTGGTTGTAGTACTTGAGGTAGGAACCTAATACCTTTTGGTCACCCCGGGAATATACGTTATGTTTATTATTGCTTAGCCATGCTCGTAGATGGATATTGGATTGTGATTCACACATGGAAGTTTGAGAATTATTTTAATTGGATAACATTAATGAGGCAACTTTAATACAAATCTGGGTGGATTGGTTGAGGCACCTAGAGTACCCAGTATTGTCTGTTTTGGAAATCCCTGAGTACCTGTGTGATTATCCTATGGTATGCCACCCAGGCTCAAAGGGGTCATAAGATTATTCATGCTAGAAACTTCCGTGTGCAGTCACAAGCCATTATGGGCTCTGGCATAGTTGAGTAAGTTGCGTGAGCTCTTGAAGAGGTAGACTAGCAGATGTAGAGGGTTGTAGGTGGTACTATCTACCCGGAGTAGAGAGTTAATGGTTCAGAAAGGCTATGTCTCGATCATCTGATCATGGATGTGGTCGAGTCTTGTGGGGAAAAGTGCGCAAACCTCTGCAGAGTGTATAAACTAATCATGGTTAGCAGTGTCCCCGGTTATGGACATCTTGAGTATCTAGTACCTGAATCTATTGGTGTGATCTCATCATGTTACTTTAATTAAATTTGCTGTTTGGTTAATGATGATACTTTTAATTGGGATTTGAGTTGGAGGAACCTTCTCAAATAATGGGCAACATGGGAGTAGTTAAATAAATTTATACCTTTGTTGTAGGGAAAAACTAGCTTTATGCAAAACCATGAAACTTACAGCCTCCACCAGCCAAATATTGCATGTAGATATAGTCTTTGCATTATCATTGCTTTACAGTGTAAGTATGCCAACATATTCCATGTGTTGACCCATTTCGGGCTACAATGTCTTATGTTGCAGACTACTCAGACGACGAGTAAGGTGCGATAGATCGTTGTTTTGCACTCATCCATGCCGTTGGAGTTGATGGACTCATTTAACTTTGAAGCTTCCGCAGTTATCTAGTTTAGATGGCCTTCAACCATGATTTATTTATGTAATCATACTCTTTATGAGGACTCAATGTAATAAGTGTGTGATTGAAACTTTGTTGTAATTCCTCGAGTACTGTGCGTGTCAGCATTACCGATCCAGGGATGACAGGACAGAGACTTGACCATTTGAGGTCTGGTCGCTACAATAGTGTTGACTAATATCATTGAAAACTTGTTGGATCATGTCTAAAATAGAGACTTGCTTTTTAAGATCCTCATCAAAGATTTGATTATGCCCAAGCCACTATTATAAAGAATTTCATAAATCACAGGTTTCTCACGATTCATACCATAAAAATAAAAGATTTTCCTAGCTTCCCGTATTCTGTAGTCAAATTCATTCATGAGAACAAGAGTGGCTAACTTTTTAGCTTTAGGATTCTTTATAACGGGTAACTCATAGAACAATCTTTGCAAGGTAGGATGAGTACGAATAATTTTATTTTCAAGTTTTAGAACTAGTGCCAAAATAGCTTCCGCATAACATTTAGTCTTCTTAAGTATAGGCGCATCTTCAAGACTTAAATTTCCAACACAATTGAAAAATTCTTGGATATATTCTTTTCTCATAAAATTCCCTGCCCCAAGACAAAAGTTTTGGCATCCAGATTACCCATACGCTCCATTTTAGGAGTTAGGCCATAATCTATTTCTGCCATACCAAAATAAATCATGATTGAAAGCCAAAAGATAGATTTGGGAGAAAACGACGAACGAAAAAGGAGGGCGAATAAAATGGCAAATGTTTGTAAGTAGGGGAGAGGAAAATGAGCGGCAACTGGCAAATAATGTAAACTGCAAGGAGATGAGATTTGTGATTAGGAACCTGGTTGATGTTGATGATGTCTCCTCGGCAACGGCGCCAGAAATTCCTTTTGATGTCTGCTAGAACTAGGTCGGTATTTCCCCAAAGAGGAAGGGATGATGCCGTACAACGATGGTAGGTATTTCCCTCAGTGGTGAGAAAAAGGTTATCGAACCAGTAGGAGAACGACGCAACATAATGTAAACAACTCTTGCACACAAATAACAAATACTCGCAACCCGATGTGTTAAAGGGGTTGTCAATCCCTTTGGGGTAACGACGCCAGAAATTGGCAAGTGGACGGGAGAAAGTTGTAATAGATTGGATAAATAGATCACAAAAATAAATAAAGTGCAGGAAAGTATTTTTGTATTTTTGGTTTAATAGGTCTAAAAATAAAAGCAAAAGAAAATAGAACGTGAAGGCAAATATAATAAGAAGAGACCCGGGGTCTGTAGGCTTCACTAGTGGCTTCTCTCGGAAAAATTGCAAACGGTGGATAAACAAATTACTGTTGGGAAATTGATAGAACTTCAAATACTCTTAACAATATCCAAGGAATTTCATTATATAGGCATCACGTCCAAGATTAGTAGACAGACTCCTGCCTGCATCTACTACTATTACTCCACACAACGACCGCTATCCAGCATTCATCTAGTGTATTAAGTTCATGGAAAATTGGTAATGCAATAAGAACGATGACATGATGTAGACAAGATCTATTTATGTTGAAATAGACCCCATCTTGTTATCCTTAATAGCAACGATACATACGTGTTGCTTCCCCTTCTTTCACTGGGATCAAGCACTGTAAGATCGAACCCATCAGAAAGCACCTCTTCCCATTGCAAGATAAATAGATCAAGTTGGCCAAACAAAACCAAAATATCAGAGAAGAACTACGAGGCTAAAAGCAATCATGCATATAGGAGATCAAAGAAGACTCAAATAATTTTCATGGATAAAAACATATATCTGATCATAAACTCAGAGTTCATCGGATCCCAACAAACACATCGCAAAAAGACTTACATCATATGGATCTCCAAGAGACCATTGTATTGAGAATCAAGAGAGAGAGGAATCCATCTAGCTACTATCTACGGACCCGTAGGTCTACAATGAACTACTCGCACATCATCAAAGTGGCACCAATGAGGATGATGAACCCCTCCATGATGGTGTTTAGATTGGATCTGGTGGTTGTGGAACTTACGGCGGCTGGAATTGATATTCGTCGACTCGCCTAGGGTTTATGGAATATTGGGGTATTTATAGAGGAAATAGGCGGTGCAGGAGGCCACCGAGGTGGGCACAATCCACCTGGGCGCGCCCTGGTGGTTTGTGCTCCCCTCGAAGCACCACTCTGGTACTTCTTTGGCCAACAGGTGTCTTCTGGTCCAGAAAAATCCACAAAAAGTTTCGCTGCATTTGGACTTTGGTATTGATTTCCCGCGATGTAAAAAACAAGCAGAAAACAACAACTGGCACTTGGCACTATGTCAATAGGTTAGTACCAAAAAATGATATAAAATGATTGTAAAACATCCAAGATTGATAATATAACAACATGGAACAATCAAGAATTATAGATACATTGGAGACGTATCACCCCTCTCCCTGTCTCTTGACGGTGCTAGTGCCATTCCCCTCCTTCACGCTCTGCTCCTCCCATGATGTGTCAAATCCGCGTGGACCAATCTAGCGCCTTAAGGTTCGTTGAGGGTACTTCATGTGGCTTCCTGCTCGTTGTACCACTCATGTGCTCCTCGCTCCTCTTTGCTTTGGAGTGTCGCATCAGTCCTCGATAACACTGAGGAGATCACCGAGGAGGAGCAGGGGACAGAGTTTGTCACAGCCATCAACGAGGAGTGCATCAACAAGGTTATCCAGGAAACTATTGAAACAAGTAGTGTGCAGTTGCATAGAGGCCTACTCATATCATGGTGCAAGATACTAAGTCCACATGTAATCATTCCTATGTGTATTTTTTTACGTGGTAGAAGTTTGGCATATCAACATAGAGAAAATGCTATACAGAAGTACTCTTTACAACTGACTGCTCACACATAAGATGCAAAGGTTGTTGGAAAAAAGTTCAAGAAGATGTAGGTTCATACAAGTGTCCATGTTGCTCTACTAATACTCCATTTCCCAAGTCCAATCGTTATATTAATATCAACTATTATTGCTTATCAATGACTCCTATTGAATAGTTTTAAAAAACTACCTATTCTTTTTTGCAGGTAAAAAATAGCATTGAACAAAGTCGAAGTAGATGCAGGGCCTAGACAGATTCACCATTTGCATGCATCAAGGAGAGATAACCACTGGCAAACAAGTGATCCCGGTGGTAGATTCTTTAGGCAAAGCTGAATACATCCCAAGCGAACTATCTGCATTGGTCGGTTAAAAGGTTCATCATACTTGCTAGGGAAACCGCTAATTCTCTGGATGGGGGAACCACTTCTAGCAAGTGGAATCTACCTAGGCATTGCTTCAAGGAAACAGCTACCACCTTCAACTTTTGTGCTAATATTGCCACGCCTCCTTCAAATAAAAGCCACTAGAGACAACCCTACCACCTCTACAAAAGCAGAGGTAATTAGTAGTCTTGCATAATTCTATGATTGAATAGTGTACCTTCCACAAAAATAATGTGCATGCTATTTGCACAGGACGAAAACAATACATCATATTTCAAGAAGAGAAAATGAAGTGAAACGTCAACGGGAAAAACAAAGAAAGGGTCTGGCGGATAGTTTTGTACATATAGTAAATACATCTTATTTCCTATTTCAACATGATAATATTGTCTCTGTTTGTTACCAGTTAGCCAAGGAGTTGTCCACGTAGGATGTAACAAAGTAAGCTATGCACTGACACCACAAAAGGGCCAGCTTTTTTGCAGAGACCTATTTTCAGTACTAGGTTTCCTTGGATGATACCTTTTCTTTCTAGGAGAAAGGATAGCAGGTAGGACACACTTGGTATTAGGAAGTATTGGCGCTCAAAGTTGAGGTTGTGTTTGTTATTAGTTTGATATATTATAGCACGGTAACATAGCATAACACAATATGGGGTTGATATGTCTTGGTTGACCACAATTGTGGCACACCCCATAACCACGCTTATCAGCCACTCTATAAGAAGATTCAATTACAATTCCTCTTCTCAACTGCATGCATAACTCTTCTTGGGACATTGCAACAATGGCCTCATCAAGGGGCACAAGCATTGACTGATGTAGCATCACAACATGCCTACTCTAAAAAGCTTGATCTAGGCCCTTTAGAAACTACACCACAAGCCTGCGCTCAACTCACTTCCTAACAATCTCCAGGGACTCCGCATGTGGAAGCTCAAGGGGATCACACTAATCGAGATCTATCCAAAGATGTTGTAGCCCATTCACATACAAAACTATCTACTTTCACCTTGACGAATAGAAATCTTATCTTCAATTTGAGACATGAGCATTAGGTTTCCCTTACCAAAATACCTCATGGACAACAATCTCCACACAACATAAATTTTGCCTCAATAGGCACTGCAATGGCTGGAATCAGGGAGTTTAATATCCAGGTCAAAATTAGGGAGTCGAAAACACTCCACTTCTTTCATTATGGGATCGCCTTATAAGTCGGCCCTCAACAATTCAAAGAACATACTTCGTCAGACTCTGTGTCTTTAAGATCAAGAAGGCATGCCTCAATCAACTTAGGTAGTCACTCACGCCATTCAGCTTGACATCATTTGGCATGAGCTCAAGCTTGAACATCTGATCCAATGGGTCACAATAATGGCGCCACTTGCGGGAGGTAACGCTTCACAACTTTTGCAGTCATGGGCTGCGCAAGTTTCTCTATAGCAGACGTAAATTCAGCCCCCATGATTACCTCCATTTTTCTGATTCAATTAGCAGCAGAAAAAAATTCAGCAATAGTAGCAGCACAATGATGGCATGCAAGTTCATAGGGTTTAGTTGTAGCCTTTTCGAAGTAATAGTATCGATCCCATAGGGGGCACAACAATTAAGTGTTGCCTCTTGTAGTGAATTATGGTGCGTGCAAGTAATTGTAGACAAACAAAGTGAGGGCGGAAATAAATAGTTTTTTTGCTGCAAAGAAAATTGAAAGTGAATAACATAAAAAGAAATAAGAAAACAGCAGCACAGGTAACATGTGGAACTGCTACGCGAGTAAGGCATTCTCAGGGAGTCTAGAATTCTCATTGGTATGTTTCAAGCAGAACCCATGAAACCGCATAATAAAGTCTGGATACTTGAGCCACTCTTGACAATTATGCTGGGGGGAGCCGAGTGCAAAACATGTTCTACTCTAGGTAGACTTCATGCCATGCACGCCACTACCGTAGTCTCCCCTGCTGGTTACAACTATGGTAATGAAGAGTTATCCCATGGATGCAGCCTCTCTAAGGGTTCTCCGTAAATCGCTATCAATTACAAAAGCTAGGAGCATAGGCTTTTACTATCACGTCAAATTACCGTCACGTCCTAACCTTTACAACAACAGTGATACACTTCGTGGCCTTTCGGCGATGATGTTGAGTGGCACCCCTTCACAACATTCATGAAGTTTACTAATGTTAGGACCGGAGTATGTCGACCAGAGGTGGATGAACGGGAGATCAAAAATTTCTTTCAAAATGTTGAATACTCAAAAAACACAACAGATAATCAACTAAATTGTTTTAGTTCTACATAAGAAAACTATTTCTAAAGGCAAACTAGTTCCGAAGAAAAAACTAGTTCCGAAACAAAACTATTCCCGAAACAAATCTGTTACGGAAACTATTTCCAAGGCAAACCTGTCCCCGAATCAAAATTGTTCCTGAAACATAACTGTTTTTGAAACAAAATTGTTCCCGAAACAAAACTACTACGAAAACACCACTGAGTAGTTCTAGTTCTATGAATCAAAACTACTACAGAAAAACACTATCAACATGGTTAGATTTACACACATGAAAATATCGCATAAATAACAGATACACAACATGCACACTACTGCAAAATATTCATTGGAGCAAGACTTAACATAATAACTAAGTACCACTAAATGAAAAATGGACAACTAATCTTAAATACCGCGACAACAAATATGCAACACAAAATTGTCATGGTACTGAAAGGAATGTTTGGAAGATAAAGAATCACAGTACATTGATACGTCTCCAACGTATCTATAGTTTTTGATTGTTCCATGCTATTATATTATCCATCTTGGATGTTTTATATGCATTGTTATGCTATTTTATATCATCTTTTGGGACTAAACTATTAACCTAGTGCCTAGTGCCAGTTGCTATTTTTCCTTGTTTCTGGCTTTTACAGAAAATCAATACCAAATGGAACAAAACTTTTTGACGATTTTTCCTGGACAAGAAGACACCCATGAAGCTTCGGGAGGAGGTGCTACTTCTTGAGCTTGCGTTGATTTTACCATTGAAGAGGAAAGGGTGATGCAGCAAAGTAGAGATAAGTATTTCCCTCAGTTAAGAACCAAGGTATCAATCCAGTAGGAGGCACAAGCAAGTTCCCAATATATGCACCTGCACAAACTAACAAACACTTGCACACAACGTGAAAAAGGGGTTGTCAATCCCTTAACGGTCACGAACAAGAGTGAGATCTAATAGAGATAGGTATAAAAGATAAATAAAAAGAAAAATAAATTAAATATAAATAAAGTGCAACAAGGTATTTTTGGGTATTTTGGTTTATAGATTTGAAAATAATATCATGGAAAATAGACCTTGGGGCCATAGGTTTCACTAGAGGCTTCTCTCTTGAATAAAGCAAACATTGGGTAAACAAATTACTGTGAGCAATTGATAGAAAAGCGCACAGTTATGATGATATCTAAGGCAATGATCATGAATATAGGCATCACGTTCGTGACAAGTAGACCGACTCCTGCCTGCAACTACTACTATTACTCCACACATCGATCGACTCCTGCCTGCATCTAGAGTATTAAGTTTGTAAGAACAAAGTAACGCCTTAAGCAAGATGAAATGATGTAGAGGGATAAACTCAAGCAATATGATATAAACCCCATCTTTTTATCCTTAATAGCAACATTACAATACGTGCCTCTCTGCCCCTTCTGTCACTGGGAGAGGACACAACAAGATTGAACCCATCACAAAGCACTTCTCCCATTGCAAGAAAAACCAATCTAGTTGGCCAAACCAAATTGATAGATCTAAGAGCATTACTAAGCTATCTCAATAATGCATAAAAGAGTTCAGAGAAAACTCAAATAATATTCATAGATAATCTGATCATAAATCCACAATTCATCGGATCTCAAACGCACCGCAAAAGAAGACTACATTGAATAAATCTCCAAGAACATCAAGGAGAACATTGTATTGAATACAAAAGAGAGAGAAGAAGCCATTTAGCTACTAGCTATGGACCCTTAGGTTCGTGGTAAACTAGTCACACTTCATCGAAAGGGCAGCAAGGTTGATGTAGAGGCTCTCCATGGTTGACTCTCCCTCTGGTGAAGTGCTAGAAAAGGCCCCTAGATGGGATCTCATGAGAACAAAAGCTTGTGGCAGCGAAAAAATATTTATGGTGTGCCCTCTGGTGTAGGGGGATATTTGAGGATTTATAGTACTAGAGTTAGGGTTGGAAGGGCTACGTGGGGCCCACAAGCCCTGGGGGCGCCCCCCTTGGGGCGCGCCCCTATGGCTTGTGACTGCCTCATAGGTCTTCTGGTCTCCTCTCCATTTCTCGTAGGTTTCTTCTGGTCCAAGAAAAATCACCGCAAAGTTTTATTCCATTTGGACTCCGTTTGATATTCCTTTTATGTAAAGTTAAAACAAGGAAAAAATAGAAACTGGCACTGGGCACTAGGTTAATAAGATAGTCCCAAAAATAATATAAAATAGCATATTAATGCATATAAAACATCCAACACAGATAATATAATAGCATGGAACAATAAAAAATTTATAGATATGTTGGAGAAGAATAAAGCATCCCCAAGCTTAATTCCTGCTCGTCCTCTATTGGCACTTTGTTGAATCGAAATAAAGAATACCACTCTTTGATGAGTAGGTAAATGATTAAAACGGAATTTTTGATGTGAAATGCTACCGAACATATTTATCAATGTAACTCTTCTTATTGTGGCATGAATATTCAGATCCATATGATTCAAAACAAAATTTTAATGTTGACATAAATACAATAATACTTCAAGCATAATAATAAAGCAATCATGTCTTCTCAAAATATCATGGCAAAAGAAAGTTATCCCTACAAAATCATATAGTCTGGCTATGCTCTATCTACATCACAAAAGTATTTCCTCATGCACAACCCCAATGACAATCCAAGCAATTGTTTCATACTTTTGGTGTTCTCAAACCTTTTCAACTTTCACGCAATACATGAGCGTGAGCCATGGATATAACACTATAGGTGGAATAGAATATGGGGGAGGTTGTGAGGAGAGGATAAAACGAGAAAGTCTCACATTAACTAGGCAAATTAATGGTCTATGGAGATGCCCATCAATTGATATCAATGCAAGTTAGTAGGGATTGACATGCAACGGATGCAGTAGAGCTATATGTGTATGAAAGCCCAAAAGAAAACTAAGTGGGTGTGCATCCAACTTGCTTTCTCACGAAGACCTACGGAAAATTGAGGAAGCCCATCATTGGAATATACAAGCCAAGTTCTATAATGAGAAATTCCCAATAGTATATGAAAGTGGTAAAATAGGAGACTCTCTGTCATGAAGGACATGTTGCTATTTCAAGCACAAGTGTGGAAAAAGGATAATAACATTGTTCCTTCTATCTTTTCTCCTTTTTTGTTTGGGCTTCTTTGGCCTCTTTTTTATTTGGGCTTCTTTGGCCTCTTTTATTATCTTTAAAGTTCGGAGACTCATCCCAGGTTGTGAGGGAATCATAGCTTCCACCATCCTTTCCTCACATGGGACAATGCTCTAATAATGATGATCATCACACTTTTATTTACTTACAACTCAAGAATTACAACTCGATACTAGACCGAAGATATGACTGTATATGAATGCCTCCCGTGGTGTACCGGGATGTGCAATGATCTAGCATAGCAACGATATCAAAAAAGGACAAGCCATGAAAACATCATGCTAGCTATCCTACGATCACGCAAAGGAATATGCGAGTGATGGTGTGTGTCATTGATACGTTTCCAACGTATCTATAATTTTTGTTTGTTACATGCTATTATATTATCTATTTTGGATGTTTTATATGAATTAATATGCTATTTTATATTATTTTTGGGACTAACCTATTAACCTAGAGCCCAGTGCTAGTTTCTGTTTTCCCTTCTTTTTGACTTTTACAGAAAAGGAATATGAAACAAAATAAAAATTTACGATTATTTTTTTGGACCAGAAAACACCTACGTGGCTTGGAGAGAGGGCCAGAAGAGTCCCGAGGAGGCCACACGCCTCTAGGGCGCGCCCCAGGGGGGCTCCCCCTAGCCTGTGGGCCCCTTAGGATTTCCCTAACCCTAGTTCCACCTCTATATATTCTCAAATATTCCCCAAATGCCGGAGGGGGATTCGATCACGGAGGGCCTCTACACTAAGCTTGCCGCCCTTTCGATGAAGCGTGAGTAGTTTACCACGAACCTATGGGTCCATAGCTAGTAGCTAGATGGCTTCTTCTCTCTCTTTGATCTTCAATACAATGTTCTCCTCAATGTTCTTGGAGTTCTATCCGATGTAGTCTTCTTTTGTGGTGCATTTGTTGAGATCCGATGAATTGTGGATTTATGATCAGATTATCTATGAATAATATTTGAGTCTTCTCTAAACTCTTTTATGCATGATTAAGATATCTTTGTATTTCTCTTCAAACTATCAGTTTGGTTTGGCCAACGAGATTTGCTTTTCTTGCAATGGGAGAGGTGCTTAGTTTTGGTTCAATCTTGCGGTGTCCTCACCGAGTGATAGAAGGGGTAGCGAGACATGTATTTAATTATTTCCATCATGGATAAAAAGATGGGGTTTATATCATATTGCTTGAGTTTATCCCTCTACATCATGTCATCTGACTTAAAGCGTTGCTCCGTTCTTATGAACTTAATACTCTAGATGCAGGCAGGAGTCGGTCGATGTGTAGAGTAATAGTAGTAGATGTAGAATTGTTTCGGTCTACTTGTCATGGACATGATGCCTATATTCATGATCATTGCCTTAGATATAGTCATAACTATGCGCTTTTCTATCAATTGCTCAACAGTAATCCGTTTACCCACAATATGTTTTCTTTCGGGAGAGAAGCCTCTAGTGAAACTTATGGCCCCCAGGTCTATTTTCAGTCATATATTTTCTGATCTATAAACCAAAAAACCCAAAAACACCTTGCTGCAATTTATTTATATTTACTTTAGTGTGCTAGTTTATTTATCTTTTATACATATCTCTATAGATCTCACTCTTGTTCGTGACCATGAAGGGATTGCCACCCCCCTTTTCCCGTAGTGCGCAAGTGTTTGTTAGTTTGTGCAGGTGCATATATTCTAGACTTGCTTGTGCCTCCTACTGGATTGATACCTTGGTTCTTAACTGAGGGAAATACTTATCTCTACATTGCTGCATCACCCTTTCCTCTTCAAGGGAAAAATCAACGGAAGCTCAAGAAGTAGTAGGAAGAATTTCTGGTGCCATTGTCGGGGAGGTTCTACATCAAGCCTACTAAGTACCCATCATAAACTCTCATCTATTGCACTTACATTATTTTCCATTTGCCTCTCGTTTTCCTCTCGCCCACTTCTAGCACGTTTTCAGAAAATTACCAAAATATTTGCCTTTTTGTTCGCCCTTCTTTCGTTCGTCTTTTTGTTTGCTTGTGTGCTAGATTGGTTTTCTTGCCATCAGGTCTGAATCTGGGGAGGTTATCGTTAAAAAAGATAGTAATAATATTGAGGAAGAACTTGGATCTTGTTCTTTAAATCATGAACCTGAAACTCCCTCTAATCTTAAGGCAAAAACTTTTCATGTGGGGGACGGTAATATCATTGGGAAGGGTGTTATTCAAGAATTCTTTGATTGTGTGGGAGCTATGCCAATTAATAAGGGATCTATTCATCTTGATACAAATTGTGACACAGATGTTGTTGCTATGCTTGTTGTTAAACTAGAAAGAAAATTTGTGCACATTCACCCTGCTTTACAAAAGATATTTTATGAACTTCCCTATATACTCCATCCTAAAGCTAAAAAGATTGCAACTATCATTCTTATGCATGAATTTGATTTCATAATAAAAGAAGCTAGGGAAATTTTTGTTTTCTATAATAAAATTAGTGAACATCCTCCAGTTGAAGAAATTCTCCATGATAAAGAAACCTTGCGTAGTCTAGAATCTAGAGATTATCATTCTTACCGTAACAATCTTAGGAAACGAGTTCCCTATGTAGAAATTGGTCAATCCCTTTAGCTTGATGCTTCTGATAAATTTGACTGGGTAACTAAGAGAATTTATGTAGGATTTAATGATGAGTGGATGGAGGAAATTTCTAGAGAACCCATTAATGATGAGATACGTATTTTATATCAGGATATTTATAGTGATGATCCTGAGTATGGAATTATGAATGTTAAAATCACCAACCAAAGTCCTTCTCATGATTTGAGTTCACCTACTAGGAAGGAAAGGAAAGAAAAAAGAGACTTGTTAAGAAAAGTTTTGGAAGATTTGACTAGGAAAGAATTGCATACCAAAGATGACAATACCTAGATTTTGTTTTATGCCTATCTAGGTGCGTTAAACGATAGCACTTGTTGGGAGGGAACCCAATTCTATTTCTATTATTTTTGTTTTTTCTACTTTTCTTGAATAAATATGCATTATTACCTCTGTAGTAATTGTGTTTTGGTGTTTTAATTACTGTTTGAGCCAAGTAGGACATTTGGGATGGTCTATGGTGATAGTTGATTTGATCTTGCTGAAAAACAGAAACTTTTGTGTCCAATAGCAGAGTTGTTTAAATTCACATGAGCATCTGAATTTTTTACACAAGATTGATATAAAAATTGCCTAGGGTTTCCTAATTTTTCAGAATTTTTGGAGTTACAGAAGTATACGAAGTTTCCAGATTACTACAGACTGTTCTGTTTTTGACAGATTCTATTTTCTATGTGTTGTTTGCTTATTTTGATGAATCTATGG
>NC_041387.1:193220482-193292156 GCF_002162155.2 Triticum dicoccoides | reverse complement strand
GAAGTTGGAATATAGTAGATATAACACCAATATAAATTTAGAATGAGTTCATAACAATACCTAAAGTGGTGATTTATTTTATTATACTAATGGAGCTTACGAGTTTTCTGTTTAGTTTTGTGTTGTGAAGTTTTCAAGTTTTGGGTAAACATTTGATGGACTATGGAATAAGGAGTGGCAAGAGCCTATGCTTGGGGGTGCCCAAGGCACCCCAAGGTAATATTGAAGGACAACCAAACATCTAAGCTTGGGGATGTCCCAAATGGCATCTCCTCTTTCGTCTTTAATCCATCCGTAAATTTACATGAGGCTATATTTTTATTCACCACATGATATGTGTTTTGTTTGGAGCGTCTTGTATGATATGAGTCTTTGCTTTTTTAGTTTGCCACAATCATCCATGCTGTACACACCTTTTGAGATGGACACGCTTTAATCATGAATTTATTAGAATACTCTATGCGCTTCACTTATATTTTTTTAGAGCACGGCGGTGGCTTTATTTTATAGAAATTTTTGAACTCTCATGCTTCACTTATATTATTTTGAGAGTCTTTAAATAGCATGGTAATTTGCCTAGGTCATGAATTTAGTCCTAATATGATGGGCATCCAAGAGGGATATAATAAAAACTTTCATATAAGAGCATTGAATATATGAGAAGTTTGATCCTTTGCATTTGTTTTGAGATATAAAGATGGTGATATTAGAGTCTTGCTAGTGAGTAATTGTGGATTGGTAGAAATAATTGGGTTAAAGTTTGTGATTCTCGTAGCAACCGTTATGTGATGAAGTCGGAGTGTGATTTATTCTTTGATTGTCTTCCTTATGAGTGGCGGTCGGGGACGAGCGATGGTCTTTTCCAACAAATCTACCCCCCTAGGAACATGCGTGTAGTACTTTGTTTCATTGACAAATAAATTTTTGCAATAAGTATGTGAGTTCTTTATGACTAATGTTGAGTCCATGGATTATATGCACTCTCACCCTTCCACCATTGCTAGCCTCTCTAGTACCGCACAACTTTCGCCCATGCATTAAGCCCACGATATACCCTTCCTCAAAACAGCCACCATACCTACCTATTATGGCATTTCCATAGCCATTCGGAGATATATTGCCATGCAACTTCCACCGTTCCATTTATTATGACACACATCATCATTGTCATATTGCTTTGCATGATCATAAGATAGCTAGCATGATGTTTTCATGACTTATCCATTTTTTGATGTCATTGCTATGCTAGATCATTGCACATCCCGGTACACCACTGGAGGCCTGCATATAAACTCATATTTTGTTCTAGTATCAGGTTGTAATTCTTGAGTTGTAAGTAAATAAAAGTGAGATGATCATCATTATTAGAGCATTGTCCCATGTGAGGAAATGATGGTGGAAGCTATGGTTCCCTCACAAGTTGGGATGAGTCTCCGGACTTTAAAGATAATAAAAGAGGCCAAAGAAGCCCAACCAAAAAATTAGAGAAAAGAGAGAAGGGACAATGTTTCTATCCTTTTTCCACACTTATGCTTTGAAGTAGCACCATGTTCCTCGTGATAGAGAGTCTCCTATTTTGTCAATTTCATATACTAGTGGGAATTTTTCATTATAGAACTTGGTGATACGTCTCCATTGTATCTATGATTTTTGATTGTTCCATGCCAATATTATTCAACTTTCATATACTTTTGGCAACTTTTTATATTATTTTTGGGACTAACATATTGATCCAGTGCCCAGTGCCAGTTCTTGTCTGTTGCATGTTTTATGTTTCGCAGAAACCCCATATGAAAAAGAGTCCAAACGGGATAAAAACGGACGGAGAATTATTTTGGAATATTTGTGATTTTTGGGAAGTAAAATCAACGCGAGACGGTGCCCGAGGTGGCCAAGAGATAGGGGCCCACACCCACTCCAGGTGGGCGCGCCCCCCACCCTCGTGGGCCCCTCGTAAGGCGGTTGATGCCATTCTTTGGCCGCAAGGAGGCTAATTTTTGGAAAAAGATCTTGGTGAAGGTTTCAATCCAATCGGAGTTATGGATCTCCGGATATAAAAGAAACAGTGCCAGGGCAGAATCCCACGAACGCAGAAACAGAGAGAAACAAAGAGATAGATCTAATCTCAGAGGGGCTCTCGCCCCTCCCTCGCCATGGGAGACAAGGACCAGAGGGGAAAACCTTCTCCCATCTTGGGAGAAGGTCAAGGAAGAAGAAGAAGAAGGGGGGCCCTCTCCCCCTTGGTTTCGGTGGCGCCGGAGCACTGCCGGGGGCCATCATCATCACCGCGATCTTCACCAACACCTCCATCATCTTCACCAACATCTCCATCACCTTCCCCCTTCTATCTACAGCGGTCCACTCTCCCGCAAGCCGCTGTACCCTTTACTTGAACATGGTTCTTTATGCTTCATATTATTATCCTATGATGTGTTGCCATCCTATGATGTCTGAGTAGATTTTCATTGTCCTATCGGTGATTAATGATTATCAATTGCTATGATTGGTTTGAGTTGCATGTTTTATTATTGGTGCTGTCCTATGGTGCTCTCCGTGTCGCGCAAGCGTGAGGGATCCCCGCTGTAGGGTTTGCAATATGTTCATGATTTGCTTATGGTGGGCGGCGTGAGTGACAGAAGCACAGACCCGAGTAAGTAGGTTGTTTGCGTATGGGATAAAGGGGAATTGATACTTTAATGCTATGGTTGGTTTTACCTTAATGATCTTTAGTAGTTGCGGATGCTTGCTAGAGTTCAAATTGTAAGTGCATATGATCCAAGAAGAGAAAGTATGTTAGCTTATGCCTCTCCCTCAAATAGAATTGCACTAGTGATTACCGCTCTAGTAAAGTAGTCAATTGCTTAGGGACAATTTCACAACTCCTACCACCACTTTTCCACACTCGCCATATATACTTTATTCCTTCTTTATCTAAACAGCCCCTAGTTTTTATTTACGCGTTCTTTATTATCTTGCAAACCTATCCAACAATACCTACAAAGTACTTCTAGTTTCATACTTGTTCTAGGTAAAGCGAACACTAAGCATGCGTAGAGTCGTATCAGTGGCAGATAGGACTTGAGAGAATATTTGTTCTACCTTTAGCTCCTCGTTGGGTTCGACACTCTTACTTATCGAAAGAGGCTACATTGACCCCGTATACTTGCGGGTTATCAAGAACTTTTTCTGGCGCCGTTGCCGGGGAGTCATAGCGTTGGGTGAATATTCTCGTGTGTGCTTGTTTGCTTTATCACTATGTAATTTTTATTTGCTGTTCTTAGTTGTTCTCTATCTTTAGTTATGGATATGGAACACAAAATACCAAAAAAATTAGGTGTACTTGCTATTCATGGAGATGGGGAACCTCCTAAAACCCTCGATGCTCGTTATGTGAAAGAAATTATGTACTACTTTGATAATCCTAAGAAAACCCCATTCAATTATGTTATGGGAGACATGTTGGATCAACGTGAATACTTTAGGGATTATCGCTTGACACAAAAAGGGAAACTATTATGGGATCAAATTTATATATTGTATTGGTATGCTAGGCAATTATGCTTGAGAAATGATTATATTTGTTGCTCTAGGATAAAGTCTCCACACCTTCCCTTTTCATGCAAATTCAATGATAATAAAACCTTGGATTCTTATGCTAATGATATCTATGATTACTATAATGTGGAACAAATAGAAGAATTCGTTGCTTTTATGGGTGCTTATGAGATTGAATCTATGTTTAAAACGTTTGAAGATTTTGATGATGCAGTTTATAGACCTGAAAATTTTGCTATACTTAAATATTGTTATGAGAATTATGAATACAATTACAATATTGATGCAATTATTGAGAAAGTCTCTGCTGTCCAAGAAGAGACTAATATTTTGCAGGAGTCTTGGAAGAAGGAATTGATGAAACTGTGAGCTCATTGGATGAAAAAGATGATGAGGAGAGCGAAGAACAAAAGGAGGAAGAGCGGATTAGCTACCCGTGTCCACCTTCTAATGAGAGTAACCCTCCAACTCATACATTATTTAATGTCCCTTCGTTCTTACCGAAGGATGATTTCTATGATCCCGTTGATTCTCTTGAAATATCCCTTTTTGATGATACTTGCTATGCTTGTGGCCAAGATGCCAATATGAATTATGCTTATGGAGATGAACTTGCTATAGTTCCTTATGTTAAACATGAAATTTTTGCTATTGCACCCACGCATGATAGTCCTATTATCTTTTTGAATTCTCCCTATCGCACTATATCGGAGAAGTTTGTGCTTATTAAGGATTATATTGATGGGTTGCCTTTTACCGTTGCACATGATAATTTTGATGAATGTAATATGCATGTGGTTGCTGCCCCTACTTGCAATTATTATGAGAGAGGAACTATATCTCCACCTCTTTATGTTTCCAATACGATAGAATTGCAAGAAACTGCTTATATTATGCATTGCCCTTTACTTGGTGTGCATGAATTGTTCTTTTATGACATGCCGATGCATAGGAAGAGAGTTAGACTTCGTTGTTGCTTGATATATGTTATTTTGTGCTCACTACTAAACTACAAATCATTGTTAAATAAAATTGGCTTTGATATACCTTGGGATCCGGATGGATCAATTACTTGAGCACTATATGCCTAGCGTAATGGCTTTAAAGAAAGCGCTGCCAGGGAGACAACCTGGAAGTTTTATAGAGTCATTTGTTTCTGTTTTGTGCTTTCATATAGTATAAAAACAAAATAAAATAAATAGGGGAACCCAAAACTTTTTCAAAAAGGAAAGTGAAAGTGAGAAAGACAAGCATTGTTGAAGTGGGAGAGCTCCTTGAACTTTGTTCATGCTCACGGAAACTTTGTGAATCTTGATTACAAAAACTTTTCATCAAAAATAATTATCCCCTTGTACAATTCCATTGTATTATAAAAATAATGTGCTAAGATTTGCCTTTAGGATATTTACAATGCCTGTTGGTTTGTACGGTGCAGGACAGAAACTTTGGCTGTAGTGCACAATTTTACATTTTTAACTGGAAAGTCAAACGGTTTTGATTCTTTTTGCACTGTCTTTCTATACAAATTTTGTATTTTTCCTAATTTTGGTAGAAGTTTTTGGGTACCATAAGTATGATGAATGTTCAGATTGCTACAGACTGTTTTGTTTTTGACCGATTCTGTTTTTGATGCATAGTTTGCTTGTTTTGATGAATCTATTAATTTATATCAGTGGATTAAGCCATGAAAAAGTTATGTTACTGTAGACATAATGTAAAAAAATATGAATTGGTTTGCTACAGTACTTAGAGTAGTGATTTGCTTTTTTATACTAACGGATCTTATCACGTTTTCTGTTGAAGTTTTGTGTGGATGAAGTGTCTAATCGAGGAGGTCTCGATATGAGTAAAAGGAAGAGAGGAAAGAGCTCAAGCTTGGGGATGCCCGAGGCACCCCAAGTAAATATTCAAGGAGACTCAAGCGTCTAAGCTTGGGGATGCCCCAGAAGGCATCCCCTCTTTCTTCAACAAGTATCGTATGTTTTCGTATTCGTTTCGTTCATGCGATATGTGCAAGTCTTGGAGCGTCTTTTGCATTTAGTTTTCACTTTTCTTTTATGCACCATGCTGGTATGAGATAGTGCTTAGTTGATTTATAGAATGCTCATTGCACTTCACTTAAATATTTTGAGTATGGCTTTATAGAATGCTTCATGTGCTTCACTTATATCATTTGAAGTCTGGATTGCCTGTTTCTCTTCACATAGAAAACCGCCATTTGTAGAACGCTATTTTGCTTCACTTATATTTGTTAGAGCGTGGGCACATCTTTTGTAGAAAGAATGAAACTCTCTTGCTTCACTTATATCAATTTAGAGAGATGACAGGAATTGGTCATTCACATGGTTAGTCATAAAATCCTACATAAACTTGTGGATCACTGAATATGATATGTTTAATTCCTTGCAATAGTTTTGTGATATAGTGATGATAATATGTGGGAGGTACTAGTAGATGGTTGTGTTTAGTAAGGATGTTGGTGTTAAGGTTTGTGATTCCCGAAGCATGCACGTATGGTCTACTAACTATGTAACCAAATTGGCACGCATTGTATTTTGATTGTTTATCTTTGCGTGAAGGTCGGGGGCACGCGATGGTTAACTCCTACCAACCTCCCCCCTAGGAGCATGCACGTAGTACTTTGTTTCAAGGGCTAATAAATTTTTGCAATAAGTATGCGAGTTCTTTATGACTAATGATGATTCCATGGATTATACACACTCTTACCCTTCCATCATTGCTAGCCTCTTCGGTACCGTGCATTGCCCTTTGTCACCTCGAGAGTTGGTGCAAACTTCGCCGTTGCATCCAAGCCCCGTGATATGATACGCTCTATCACACATAAGCCTCCTTATATCTTCCTCAAAACAGCCACCATACCTACCTATCATGGCATTTCCATAGCCATTCTGAGATATATTGCCATGCAACTTCCATCATCATCATCATATACATGACTTGAGCATTCATTGTCATATTGCTTTGCATGATCGTAAGATAGCTAGCATGATGTTTTCATGGCTTGTCCGTTTTTTATGTCATTGCTATGCTAGATCATTGCACATCCCGGTACACCGCCGGAAACATTCATATAGAGTCATATCTTTGTTCTAGTATCGAGTTGTAATATTGAGTTGTAAGTAAATAAAACTGTGGTGATCATCATTATAGAGCATTGCCCCATAAAAAGATAAAAAAATAAAAAATAAAAAAAGAGAGGGCAAAGAAGCCTAAATAAAAAAAAGGGGGCTAAAGAAGCCCGCCCAAAAAAAAGAAAAAAAAGAAAAAGAAAAAAAAGAAAAAGAAAAAAAAGAAAAAGAAAAGGGGAAATGTTACTATCCTTTTACCACACTTGTGCTTCAGAGTAGCACCATGTTCTTCATATAGAGAGTCTCCTATATTGTCACTTTCATATACTAGTGGGCATTTTCATTATAGAACTTGGTTTGTATATTCCAACGATGGGCTTCCTCAAAATGCCCTAGGTCTTCATGACCAAGCAAGTTGGATGCACACCCACTTAGTTTTCAGTTTGAGCTTTCATATACTTATAGCTCTAGTGCATCCGTTGCATGGCAATCCCTACTCCTCGCATTGACATCAATTGATGGGCATCTCCATAGCCCGTTGATTAGCCGCGTCGATGTGAGACTTTCTCCCTTTTTGTCTTCTCCACATAACCTCCACCATCATATTCTATTCCACCCATAGTGCTATATCCATGGCTCACGCTCATGTATTGCGTGAAGGTTGAAAAAGTTTGAGAATACTAAAGTATGAAACAATTGCTTGGCTGACACTGGGATAGGCATGAGGGGTACCTTGTGTTAAGAAAAGGGAGCATACAAGACTATATGATTTTGTAGGGATAATGTTCTGGAAGCATTGATATTTTGAAAGACATGATTGTTTGTTGGGATGCCCTAAGTATTATTGTTTTTATGTCAAATGATAGACTATTGCTTTGATTCACTCGTGTCTTAATATTCATGCCATGATTAGACATATGATCAAGATTATGCTAGGTAGCATTCCACATCAAAAATTATCTTTTTTATCATTTACCTCCTCGAAGACGAGCATGAATTAAGCTTGGGGATGCTGATACGTATCCATCGTATCTATAATTTTTGGTTGTTCCATGCCAATATTATTCAACTTTTATATACTTTTGGCAACTTTTTATATTATTTTTGGGACTAACATATTGATCCATTGCCCAGTGCCAGTTCCTGTCTGTTGCATGTTTTATGTTTCGCAGAAACCCCATATCAAAGAGAGTCCAAACGGGATAAAAACGGACGAAGAATTATTTTGGAATATTTGTGATTTTTTGGGAAGTAAAATCAATGCGAGACGGCGCCCGAGGTGGCCACGAGATAGGGGCCCACGCCCACTCCAGGTGGGCCCGCCCCCCACCTTCGTGGGACCCTCGTAAGGCGGTTGATGCCCTTCTTTGGCCGCAAGAAAGCTAATTTTTGGAAAAAGATCTGGGCGAAGGTTTTAATCCAATCGGAGTTATGGATCTCCGGATATAAAAGAAACGGTGCCAGGGCAGAACCCCAAGAACGTAGAAACAGAGAGAAACAGAGAGATAGATCTAATCTCGGAGGGTCTCTCGCCCCTCCCACGCCATGGGAGCCAAGGACCAGAGGGGAAACCCTTCTCCCATCTAGGGAGAAGGTCAAGGAAGAAGAAGAAGAAGAGATGCCCCCCTCTCCCCCTTGCTTTCGGTGGCGCCTGAGCGCTGCCGGGGGCCACCATCATCACCGCGATCTTCACCAACACCTCCATCATCTTCACCAACATCTCCATCACCTTCCCCCTTCTATCTACAACGGTCCACTCTCCCGCAACCCGCTGTACCCTCTACTTGAACATGGTGCTTTATGCTTCATATTATTATCCTATGATGTGTTGCCATCCTATGATGTCTGAGTAGATTTTCGTTGTCCTATCGGTGATTGATGAATTGCTATGATTGGTTTGAGTTGCATGTTTTATTATTGGTGCTGTCCTATGGTGCTCTCCGTGTCGCGCAATCATGAGGGATCCCCACTGTAGGGTTTGCAATATGTTCATGATTTGCTTATGGTGGGTGGCGTGAGTGACAGAAGCATAGACCCGAGTAAGTAGGTTGTTTGCGTACGGGATAAAGGGGACTTGATACTTTAATGCTATGGCTGGGTTTTACCTTAATGATCTTTAGTAGTTGCGGATGCTTGCTAGAGTTCCAATCATAAGTGCATATGATCTAAGAAGAGAAAGTATGTTAGCTTATGCCTCTCCCTCAAATAGAATTGCAATAGTGATTACCGGTCTAGTAAAGTAGTCAATTGCTTACGGACAATTTCACAACTCCTACCACCACTTTTCCACACTCGCTATATTTACTTTATTGCTTCTTTATCTAAACAGCCCCTAGTTTTTATTTACGCATTCTTTATTATCTTGCAAACCTATCCAACAACACCTACAAAGTACTTCAAGTTTCATACTTGTTCTAGGTAAAGCGAACACTAAGCGTGCGTAGAGTCGTATCAGTGGCAGATAGGACTTGAGAGAATTTTTGTTCTACCTTTAGCTCCTCGTTGGGTTCGACACTCTTACTTATCGAAAGAGGCAACATTGATCCCGTATAATTGCGGGTTATCACTTGGTGTGTATATTCCAATGATGGGCTTCCTCAAATTTCCCTAGGTCTTCATGAGCAAGCAAGTTGGATGCAGACCCACTTAGTTTCTTTTTGAGCTTTAATACACTTATAACTCTAGTGCATCCATTGCATGGCAATCCCTACTCACTTGCATCAATATCAATTGATGGGCATCTCTATAGCCCATTAATTTTCCTAGTTGATGTGAGAATTTCTCCTTCCTTTTGTCTTCTCCACAACCACCATATTATATTCCACCTATAGTGCAATATCCATGGCTCACGCTCATGTATTGCGTGAAAGTTGAAAAGGTTTGAGAACACCAAAAGTATGAAACAATTGCTTGGCTTGTCATTGGGGTTGTGCATGATGAAATACTTTGTGTGATGAAGATGGAGCATAGCCAGATTATATGATTTTGTAGGGATAACTTTCTTTGGCCATGTTATTTTGAGAAGACATGATTGCTTGATTAGTATGCTTGAAGTATTATTGTTTCTATGTCTAAATTAAGCTTTTGTTTTGAATCTTATGGATCTGAATATTCTTGCCACAATAAAGAAGGTTGCATTGTTAAACATGTTAGGTAGCATTCCACATCAATTTTTTTTGTTTTTATCATTTACCTACTCGAGGACGAGCAAGAATTAAGCTTGGGGATGCTTGATACGTCTCCAAAGTATCTATAATTTTTTTATTGTTCCATGCTTTTATATTATCTATTTTGGATGTTTTATATGCATTAATATGATATATTATATTATTTTTGGGACTAACCTATTAACCTAGAGCTCAATGCCAGTTTCTATTTTTTCCTTGTTTTTGACTTCTATAGAAAAGGAATATCAAATGGAGTCCAAACGGAATAAAACTTCACGATGATTTTTATTGACTAGAAAACACCTACATGGCTTGGAGAGAGGGCCATAAGAGTCCACAGGAAGCCACAAGCCTATAGGGCGCGCCCCAGGGGGGCTCCCTCTGGCTTGTGGGCCCCTCGGGAGTCCCCTAACCCTAATTCCACCTCTATATATATTCTCAAATATTCCCCAAACACCATAAGTGTCCACCAAAATACTTTTCCGCCGCTGCAAGCCTTTGTTCCCGTGATATCCCAACTAGGGGCCCTTTCCGGCACTCTGGCGGAGGGGGATTCGATCATGGAGGGCCTCTACATCAACCTTGCTGCCCTTCCGATGAAGCGTGAGTAGTTTACCACAGACCTACGGGTCCATAGCTAGTAGCTAGATGGCTTCTTCTCTCTCTCTCTCTTTGATCTTTAATACAATGTTCTCCTCGATGTTCTTGGAGTTCTATCCGATGTAATCATCTTTTGTGATGCGTTTGTTGAGATCCCATCAATTGTGGATTTATGATCAGATTATCTATGAATATTATTTGAGTCTTCTCTGAACTCTTGTATGCATGATTAAGATATCTTTGTATCTGTCTTTGAACTATCGGTTTGGTTTGGCCAACTAGATTGGTTTTTCTTGCAATGGGAGAGGTGCTTAGTTTTTGGTTCAATCTTGCGGTGTCCTAACCCCGTGACAGAAGGGGTAACGAGGCACATATTGTATTGTTGCCATCAAGGATAAAAAGATGGGGTTTATATCATATTTCTTGAGTTTATCCCTCTACATCATGTCATCTTACTTAAAGCGTTTCTCTATTCTTATGAACTTAATACTCTAGATGCAGGCAGGAGTCCGTCGATGTGTGGGGTAATAGTAGTAGATGCAGAATCGTTTCGGTCTACTTCTCACGGACATGACACCTATATTCGTGATCATTACCTTATATATCATCATAACTATGCGCTTTTCTATCAATTGCTCAACAGTAATTTGTTTACCTACCATATGTTTTCATTCAAGGGAGAAGCCTCTAGTGAAACCTATGGCCCCGGATCTATCTTCCATCATATATTTTCAGATATATAAACAAAAAAAACCAAAAATACCTTGCTGCCATTTATTTATATTTACTTTTTTTGATCTTTTATTTATATTTTATACCTATCTATATTAGATCTAACTCTTGTTCGTGACCGTGAAGTGATTGACAACCCCTTTTTTGCGTTGTGTGCAAGTGTTTGTTAGTTTGTGCAGGTGCATATATTGGATACTTGCTTGTGCCTCCTACTAGATTGATACCTTGGTTCTTAACTGAGGGAAATACTTATCTCTACTATGCTGCATCACCCTTTCCTCTTCAAGGGAAAAATCAACGCAAGCTCAAGAAGTAGCAGTCATAATAAACAGAACGGTGGAAGTTGCATGGCAATATATCTTGGAATGGTTCTGGAAATGCCATAATAGGTAGGTATGGTGGTTGTTTTGAGGAAGAGTATATGGTGGGTTTAATGCACTAGCGAAAGTTGCGCGGTACTAGAGAGGCTAGCAATGGTGGAAGGGTGAGAGTGTGTATAATCCATGGACTCAACATTAGTCATAAAGAACTCACACACTTATTACAAAAGTTTATTAGCCATCAAAACAAAGTACTAATACGCATGCGCCTAGGGGGATAGATTGGTAGGAAAAAACATCGCTCGTCCCCGACCGCCACTCATAAGGAAGACAATAAAAAAATAAATCATGCTCCGACTTCATCACATAACGGTTCACCATACGTGCATGCTTCAGGAATCACAAACTTTAACACAAGTATTTCTACCAATCCACAATTACGCACTAGCATGACTTTAACATCACCATCTTTATATCTCAAAACAAATGCAAGGAATCAAACTTCTCATATATTCAATGCTCTTTTATGAAAGTTTTTATTATATCCCTCTTGGATTCCCATAATATCAAGACTAAATTCACTACCTAAGAAAATTACCATACTGTTTTAAGACTCTCAAAATAATATAAGTGAAGCATGAGAGTTCATCAATTTCTACAAAATAAAACCACTGCCACGCTCTAAAAAGATATAAGTGAAGTACTAGAGCAACTGCCTAGCCCAAAAGATATAAGTGCAGCACATAGAGTATTCTAATAAATTCATGATTAAAGGGTGTCGCTCTCAAAAGGTGTGTATAGCAAGGATGATTGTGGGAAATTTAAAAGCAAAGACTCATATCATACAAGACGCTCCAAGCAAAACACATATCATGTGGTGAATAAAAATATAGCCTCAAGTAAATTCGCCGATGGATTGAAGACGAAAGAGGGGATGCCATCTGGGGCATCCCCAAGCTTAGATGCTTGGTTGTCCTTGAATATTACCTTGGGGTGCCTTGAGCATCCCCAAGCTTAGGCTTGATGACCCACAAGTGTATGAGGTTAACTGTAGCTCTTTTCGATAATTAAGAGTGTTGAACCCAACGAGGAGCAGAAGGAAATGACAAGTGGTTTTCAGCAAGGTAATGTCTGCAAGTGCTAAAATTGTAAGTAGCGGTGTAGTTTGGTAGCAAGATAGTTTGTAACGAGAAAGTAATAATAGTGGTAACAAAAGTGCAACAAGGTATCCCAATCCTTTTGAGGCAAAGAACATGCCAAAACGGTCTCTTATGATAAGCATAGTGTTTTTGAGGGTACACGGGAATTTCATCTAGTCACTTTCATCATGTTTGCTTAATTCGTGTTTAGTACTATGATAATTTGATATGTGGGTGGACCGGTGCTTAGGTGCTGTTCTTACTGGAACAAACCTCCTACTTATGATTAACCCTCTCTCAAGCATCCACAATTACGAGAAAAGTATTAAGAATAAATTCTAACCATAGCATTAAACTTTTGGATCCAATCGGTCCCTTACGGAATATCGCATAAACTGGGGTTTAAGCTTCTGTCACTCTCGCAACCCACCATCTAATAACTACTCCACAATGCATTCCCTTAGGCCCAAATATGGTGAAGTGTCATGTAGTCGATGTTCACATGACACCACTAAGAGAATGACAACATACATATCATCAAAATATCGAACACATACCAAGTTCACATGATTACTTGCAACATGATTTCTCCCGTGACCTCAAGAACGAAAGTAACTACTCACAAATTATAATCATGCTATCTGAGCATATAATCTTCCACCAAATAAACCATATAGTAATCAACACTACTAGTCACCCACAAGCACCAATCTATTGTTCCGGTATAAAGATTGAACACAAGAGATGAACTAGGGTTTGAGAGGAGTTGGTATTGTTGAAGATGTTGATGAAGATAGCCCTCCCCAAGATGGGAGAGTTGTTGGTGATGATGATGACGATGATTTCCCCCTCCGGGAGGGAAGTTCCCCCGGCGGAATCGCTCCGCCGGAGGGCAAAAGTGCTCCTGCCCAAGTCCTGCCTCGAGGCAGCGGCGCTTAGTCTTGAAAGTCCTCTCCTTATTTTTTTCTAGGTCAAAATGACTTATATACGAGAAGAAGGGCACCGAAGGTTAGCCGAGGAGGGCAGCACTCACCAGGGCGTGCCTGGGCCTCCTGGCGCGCCCAGGTGGGTTGTGCCCACCTGGTGGCCCCCCTGTGGTACTTATTTGCTCCTATAATTATTAAATATTCCATAAATAATCCTCGGGAAGTTTCAGCTCATTTGGAGTTGTGCAGAATAGGTAGCTTGATGTAGCTTTTTTAGGTCCAGATTTCCAGCTGCCATAATTCTCCCCCTTTGTGCATACCTTGCATATTATGAGAGAAAAGGCATTGGAATTACTCCAAAAAGCATTATTATACAATAAAACATCATAAATAATAATAGGAAAACATGATGCAAAATGGACGTATCAACTCCCCCAAGCTTAGACCTCGCTTGTCCTCAAGGGAAAACCAAAATCGAAAAACATGTCCACATGCTTAGAGAGAAAGGTGTCAATGAAAACAAAAATACGGACATAGCAGCATCATGTGACTTATTATAACAACAATAAACCTTAATATAAAACTTTTATCATAGCATTTTTATCATAGACTTCTCATGAACAAGTGACAATTCATCACAACATTGAAGTATAAAGCATAAACTCTTTTGGAAACGAAAAAACTATGTTCTCAGTCAACTTTGCAACTACAATTCATCATCTTTTCAGGAAGGGTCACGTATCGGAGCCTTTAGGCAAGTCCTCATACTCAACCATCATTTAGTCTTCTATGATTGCTAATACTCACCGCGTACACACGAACAAAACATTTCAACCAGACACATAGGGAGATAGGGGCTTATAGTTTCGCCTCCCAACACACTCACCTGAAGGGTGATGTCAACAATAATAACTTATGCCATCCATATTCAACTGGACATATGTGCCTAGATCTTTCCTCACCACATGATGCTTGCCAAAGGAGAAAAATAAAAGGAATAGAGAGAAAAACTTTGACTCTTGCATAAAAGTAAATCCATGAAAGTAAAAGATAGGCCCTTCGCAGAGGGAAGCAGAGGTTGCCATGCGCTTTTTGTTTGTACGCTCAACCCCTTAGTGCAAGAGAATGTCACGTTATATTGCCCCTTGTGATGGCAAACTTTATTATGCAGTCTGTCGCTTTTATTCTTCACCATCACAAGTTCGTACAACGCTCAATTTTCCCTTACACTAAATGATCTCACATTTTTATAAGCAATTTTTATTGCCCTTTTTGCACCAATGACAACTTACTTGAAGGATCTTACTCAATCCATAGGTAGGTATGGTGGACTCTCAAACAAGATAGGGTTTAAGGATTTTGGATGCACAAGTAGTATCTCTACTTAGTGCAGAGTTTTTGGCTAGCAAAGATAGGGGTAAGCACCACATGTTGAAGGATCTATGACAATATGACTTCTATGTGAATATGAACAAACATAAATCATTAAGTTGTCTTCCTTGTCCAATGTCAACAATTTTGGCATATAATATTTTGATGGGTGCTCACAATCACAAAAGATTTCCATGATAGTATATTTATATGCTCTTCCCTTATTAATTCTTTCATGTTTTGCATCATTGACCAATACTATGTTTGTCAATCTAAAATAAAATTTTCTACTTATAGTTTTCCTTGTGTAATGTCTTCACTTACCATAAGAATAGCATATGATGTTTTCTTTTTATTTCCTTTCTTTTTATTGCAGCAAGAAAGTAAAGAAGGCAAAACTCAAACTAAACTTTATTATATCTCGCACACGATTACAAGGATTGATCACTAAGCAAACTCACAAAAAGAAAGGATTAAACTAAGCTTTTATTCATCTAATAGCAAAAGATAACCATTGATCGAACTAAGAAAATAAAAGCAAAATATAGTGGAGCTTAATAGGATACCGGGGCACCTCCCCCAAGCTTGGAGAAAGCCAAGGGGAGTGCCCATACCCAATACTCAGTTTTCTTTTGGTGGAGATGAAGAAGATGGTGGTGATGAAGTTGAAGGTTTCTTGTCCTCGGGTTTCCATGGCAGAGGTTCACCATCATAAGAGGAGGAGTGAGTCTCCCGGATCCTGCAACTGGCAGCCAAACGCATACCTTTAAACCTAGCCTCATATTCAAAGACCTGGCTTTGAAGATCGTGGATCTGGCTATGGAGGAAGTTGATTTGCTCATTGAGGGAGAAGATGATATCCTTTATGGTCTTGCCACCCACCTTGAGATCACGGATATAGTCCATGATAATGAGGTGATTGGCATTGAATCCACGCTCCACCATCCCCTTGCACTTGAAGATGTCCTACTCCATGGCTCCAAGCCTGGCCTCCATGGATCCAGTCCCCCTGGGTCCTTGCACATCGCGGATGTGCAGCACCCCATCCCGCATCTGGATAGCTTGAGGGTGCTGCATCACCTCCCATAGATATGGGTTGATGACGTTGTCGAAGAACTTATCCTTGGAGGAGCTTGAAGAGTCCATGGTGGATTGGATCCGACAGAAAACAATAAGAAAAGAAAATAGGAGATTTCTCCATGATACGGAGGTTAATAGGTTTGGGAGGTATATATAGATTTTTTTTATCTTGGGGAACAAGCAAAACGGAAGAAAAACGGGGATTGGAAAGTGCCTGAGGTGGGCACTGATAACCCACAAGTATAGGGGATCACAACAGTTTTCGAGGGCAGAGTATTCAACCCAAATTTATTGATTCGACACAAGGGGAGCCAAAGAATATTCTCAAGTATTAGCAGTTGAGTTGTCAATTCCACCACACCTGGATAACTTAGTATCTGCAGCAAAGTATTTAGTAGCAAGGTAGTATGGAAGTAACGGTAAAGTAAATAAGCAAAGAGCAATATGTGAAAAGCTCATAGGCATTGGATCAGTGATGGATAATTATGTCGGATGCGATTCCTCATGTAATAGTTATAACATAGTGTGACACAGAACTAGCTCAAGTTCATCAATGTAATGTACGCATGTATTCCGAATATAGTCATATGTGCTTATGGAAAAGAACTTGCATGCCATCTTTTGTCCTACCCTCCCGTGGCAGCGGGGTCCTAATGGAAACTAAGGGATATTAAGGCCTCCTTTTAATAGAGTACCGGACCAAAGCATTAACACATAGTGAATACATGAACTCCTCAAACTACAGTCGTCACCGAGAAGTATCCCGATTATTGTCACTTCGGGGTTGCCGGATCATAACACAAAATAGGTGACTATTGACTTGCAAGATAGGATCAAGAACTCACATATATTCATGAAAACATAATAGGTTCAAATCTGAAATCATGGCACTCGGGCCCTAGTGACAAGCATTACGCATAGCAAAGTCATAGCAACATCAATCTCAGAACATAATGGATACTAGGGATCAAATCCTAACAAAACTAACTTGATTACATGGTAAATCTCATCCAACCCATCACCGTCCAGCAAGCCTACAATGGAATTACTCATGCACAGCGGTGAGCATCATCAAATTGGTGATGTAGGATGGTTGATGATGACGACGGCGACAAATCCCCCTCTCCGGAGCCCCAAACGGACTCTAGATCAGCCCTCCCGAGAGAGATTAGGGCTTGGCGGCAGCTCCGTATCATAAAACGCGATGAATCTTTGTCTCTGATTTTTTCTCCGCGAAAGCAAATCTATGGAGTTGGAGTTGAGGTCGGTGGACGTCCAGGGGGCCCACGAGGCAGGGGCGCGCCCTAGGGGAGGGGGCGCGCCCCCCACCCTTGTGGACAGGGTGTGGCCCCCCTGACGTTGATTCTTTCACCAATATTTCTTATTAATTCTGAAAAGTTGCTCCGTGGATTTTCAGGTCATTCCGACAACTTTTATTTCTGCACAAAAATAATACCATGGCAATTCTGCTGAAAACAGCGTCAGTCCGAGTTAGTTCCATTCAAATCATGCAAGTTAGAGTCCAAAACAAGGGCAGAAGTGTTTGGAAAAGTAGATACAACGGAGACATATCAACTCCCCCAAGCTTAAACCTCTACTTGTCCTCAAGCAATTCAGTTGACAAACTGAAAGTGATAAAGAAAAACTTTTACAACCTCTGTTTGCTGTTGTTCATGCAAATATGTAAAGCCAGCATTCAAGTTTTCAGCAAAGATGATGAACTAACCATATTCACAATAACACTCAGGTCTCATGTTTACTCATATCAATGGCATAATCAACTAGCGAGCAATAATAATAAATCTCAGATGACAACACTTTCTCAAAACAATCATAATATGATATAACAAGATGGTATCTCGGTAGCCCTTTTTGAGACCGCAAAACATAAATGCAGAGCACCTTTAAAGATCAAGGACTGACTAAACATTGTAATTCATGGTAAAAGAGATCCATTCATAGTCATACCCAATATAAATTAATAGTAATGCATGCAAATGACAGCGCTGCTCTCCAGCGGGTGCATTTTAATAAGAAGGTGGTGACTCAACATAAAAGTAAATAGATAGGCCCTTCGCAGAGGGAAGCAGGGATTTGTAGAGGTGCCAGAGCTCGATTTTCAAATAGAGATAAATAACATTTTGAGCGGTATACTTTCACTCTCAACTTAACAATTGAGAGATCTCGATATCTTCCATGCTACACACATTATAGGCGGTTCCCAAACAGAATGGTAAAGTTTATACTCCCCCACCACCAACAAGCATCAATCCATGGCTTGCCCGAAATAACGGGTGCCTCCAACTAACGACAATCCTGGGGGAGTTTTGTTTAATTATTTTGATTTGACTTGAGCATGGGACTGGGCATCCCGGTGACCAGCCATTTTATCGTGAATGACGAGCGGAGTCCATTCCTCTTGAGAATAACCCGCCTAACATGGAAGATACAGACAACCCTAGTTGATACATGAGCTGTTCGAGCATACAAAACATAATTTCATTTGAAGGTTTGGAGTTTGGCACATAAAAATTTACTTGGAATGGCAGGTAGATACCGCATATAGGAAGGTATGGTGGACTCATATGGAATAACTTTGGGGTTTATGGAGTTTGAATGCACAAGTATTCCCGCTTAGTACAGGTGAAGGCTAGAAATAGACTGGGAAGCGACCAACTGAGAGAGTGGCAACAGTCATGAACATGCATTAAAATTAATCAACACCGAGTGCAAGCATGTGTAGGATATAATCCACCATGAACATAAATATTGTGAAGGCTATGTTGATTTCATTTCAACTACATGCGTGAACATGTGCCAAGTCAAGTCACTCGAATCATTCAAAGGAGGATACCACCCTATCATACCACATCACAACCATTTTAATAGCATGTTGGCACGCAAGGTAAACCATTATAAGCTCCTAGCTAATTAAGCATGGCATAAGCAACTATAATCTCTAATTTTCATTGCAAACATGTTTATTCATAATAGGCTGAATCAGGAACGATGAACTAATCATATTTACAAAAACAAGAGAGGTCGAGTTCATACCAGCTTCTCTCATCTCAATCAGTCCATCATATATCGTCATTATTGCCTTTCACATGCATGACCGAACGGTGTGGATAATAATAATAGTGCACGTGCATTGGACTAAGCTGGAATCTGCAAGCATTCAATTCAATGGAGAAGACAAGGTAATATGGGCTCTTAGTTAAATCAACAATCATGCATAAGAGAGCCACTTAACATTTTCATTAAGGTCTTCTCCTCTCGACCCCCAAAGGAAGGAAAAGAAAATAAAACTATTTACATGGGAAAGCTCCCAACAAGTAGAAGAAGAACGAGAAATCTTTTTGGGTTTTCTTTTAATTACTACTACTACAAGCATGGAAATTAAACTAAATAATTTTTTTTGGTTTTTCTTAGGGTTTATCAAACACACAAGAAGAAAGCTAGAAAAAGAAATTAAACTAGCATGGAAGTACAATGAAAGAGTATGAGCACCGACGACTAGAATGAGTGTGTGAACATGAATGTAATGTCGGTGAGAAATACGTACTCCCCCAAGCTTAGGCTTTTGGCCTAAGTTGGTCTATGCCCATGGATCGCGACTACTCTCTCCGGTGTACTAAGGAGTGTCATCTGGGTACCACTGACTGGCGATCTCCTCCGGATCCCACTGATAACAGGACGGTTGATAAGGGTCAAGTGGTGGTTCCGGCTCAGTCTCTGGAGCTGATGTCTGGCCATGGAGCACATAGACGGCCTCTGGCAAAACGAGGTAAGGGCCCGCAGTTAAATCAAACAAAGAGGGAGTAGGCAAGATAATAGGCTCACTGTGTTTCTTATGGAATCTGAAATTATACAAAAGCATCTTATCATCATTTTTAACAATAAACTCATGTGCTACCATGCTCTTATAATCTAGAAAAGTAGGGGGCAACAATTTTTCCTCTTTCTCAAAATGCCTAATAGGTATCCTGAATAGATACCTCCAAAGATGGGGCCCTTTGTATGGTTCATGCTTAATCGTTTAACAATAATAGCACCCATACTAACAAAGTTATCACGTAATAAAGCATGGAACAAAATAATAATATCAGGAACACTAGGGTTTCCACAGTTCCCGCGACCAATTAAGCATCGACTAGCAAATATTGCAAAGTAGCGTAAAACAAGAAAATGTATGCTAGTAATTCTTGCATCAGAAACCTTCCTTGTTTCCCCTATAGTAATAGTATCAATAAATCCATCCACATCTTTACAATGTGGTTCCTCTAAGCTGCCCCCGAAAGGTATCTTGCAAATCGTGCAAAATTCATATAGTGACATCTCCCTAGCCACATCATATAAATGAAACTCTACTGAAGGAGGTGATTTCTTAGGATAATAGTAGAAGTTTTGCACAAAAGTATTGGTGAGTGAGAGATACTGTTCGATCTAGTCATGGAAGAAGTCGGTGAGGCCCGCATTATCAGCCAACGAATAAAAATCATCACGAATCCCAGCTGCTCTCGAGAAATCATCACGAGACCATTCACACGGCCGTACTTCCGCCACATGAGGGAGATTATACTTGGGCTTTTCATTCTCCTTAGCTTGTTTATCCTTAGAGCCCTGGCTAGAAGAGCCCCTCAAGAAAAATCTCTTCATCTTTTTCTGAAAATTTCTGAAATTTTTAGTAACTCAAAATAGAAGTGAATCAAACTCAACAAAATTGATAGAAACTACTCCCACAAGTGCCTAGAGCCTATATCATGCATTGAAATTACTTGGGACCATATAAATTGGACATGCAAGCTCAAGAACAGGGTCACCTAGGCAGCAAAAAATTACAATGAATAAAGCACTAGAACAAAAACTAATTGGACCATTGGAGGAGTCACATACCAAGGAACAATCCCCCAAAGCAGTTTTGTAAATGGAGCTTTGAGCAAGGAGATCAAAAATGGCAGCAAGGTGAGCTAGAACTCGTGCTTGAGCTGGATAGTGATTTTTTTGGGAGGAAGAAGAAGTGCATGGGTGCAGGAATAAGTGGATGGGGGCCACCGTGGGCCTATGAGGCAGGGCGGTGCGCCCTGGACCCTCGTGGCCAGGTGCTTGCTCCCCCTGCTGTGTTCTCAGTGCTAGATATTCTCAAATATTCCAGAAAAAGCATACTAAATTGGCAGGGCATTTGGAGGACTTTTATTTTCAGGTATTTTTTTATTGCATGGATAATTCAGAAAACAGACGGAAAATACTATTTTTGCTTTATTTATTCTAAATAACAGAAAGTAAAAAGAGGGTACAGAAGGTTGTGCCTTCTAACTTCATCCATCTCATGATCATCAAAAGGAATCCACTAACAAGGTTGATCAAGTCTTGTTAACAAACTCATTCCGAATAACATGGAGCCAGAGAAATTTCGAATAACACTAGGTTACCTCAACGGGGATATGCACATCCCCAATAATAATATCATATTTCTTTCTGACAGTAGGAAGAGGAAATTCAAAACCTCCAATAATGATAGTTGGAATTTTTCCAATAGAATTGATGCTATGAACTTGAGGTTGTTTCCTCAGAAAGTGTACCGTATGCTCATTACCATTAACATGAAAAGTGAAATTGCCTTTGTTGCAATCAATAACATCCCCTGCAGTATTCAAAAAGGGTCTACCAAGGATAATCGACATACTATCGTCCTCAGGAATATCAAGAATAACAAAGTTCGATAAGATAGTAACGTTTGCAACCATAACAGGCACATCCACACAAATATTGACATGGATAGCAGTTGATTTATCGGCCATTTGCAAAGATATTTCAGTAGGTGTCAACTTATTCAATTCAAGCCTGCGATATAAAGAGAGAGGCATAACACTAACACGGGCTCCAAGATCACATAAAGAAGTTTTAACATAGTTTCTTTTAATGGAGCATGGTATAGTTGGTACTCGTGGATCTCAAAGTTTCTTTGGTATTCCACCCTTAAAGGTATAATTAGCAACCATGGTGGAAATTTCAGCTTCCAGTATCTTTCTTTTATTTGTAATAATACCCTTCATATACTTAGCATACGGGTTTACTTTAAGCATATCAGTTAAGCGCATATGTAAAAAGATAGGTCTAATCATTTCAGCAAAGCGCTCAAAATCCTCATCATCCTTTTTCTTGGATGGCTTAGGGGGAAAAGGCATGGGTTTCTAAACCCATGGTTCTCTTTCTTTACCGTGTTTCCTAGCAACAAAGTCTCTCTTATCATAACGTTGATTCTTTGATTGTGGGTTATCAAGATCAACAACAGGTACAATATCTACATCATTATTGCTAGGTTGAGCATCAACATGAACATTATCATTAACATTATCACTAGGTTCATGTTCATCACCAGATTGTGTTTCAGCATCAGAAATAGAAATATCATTGGGATTCTCAGGTGTGTCTATAACAGGTTCACTAGAAGCATGCAAAGTCCTATCATTTTTGTTTTTCTTCTTTTTAGAAGGACTAGGTGCATCTAAATTATTTATCTGAGAATCTTGCTCGATTCTCTTAGGGTGGACTTCAGGATACAAAGGTTCCTGAGTCATTTTACCCGTTCTAGTAGCCACTCTAACAACAAAATCATGTTTATTATTTAATTCATTGAGCAAATCACTTTGAGCTTTATGTACTTGTTCTGCTTGAGTGGTAACAATAGAAGCATATTTACTAATGAGTTTAAGTTCACCTTTAACTCTAGCCATATAATCACTCAAGTGTCCAATCATGTAAGCATTACTCTTTAATTGTCTACCAACATAAGCATTGAAATTTTCTTGTCTAGCCATAAAGTCATCAAATTCATCCAAACATTGGCTAGGAAACTTAGTAGACGGGATTTCAACTTTATCATATCTATAGAGAGAATTTACCTTTACTACCTGTGTCGGGTTATCAAGACCATGTATTTCTTCAATAGGTGGTATATTAAGACCATTTATTTCTTCAATAGGAGGTAAATTCTTAACATCTTTAGCTTTAATACCTTTTTATTTCATAGATTTCTTTGCCTCTTGCATATCTTCAGGACTGAGAAATAGAACAACTCTCTTCTTTGGAGTTGGTTTAGGAATTGGCTCAGGAGTTGGCTCAGGAAGTGTCCAGATAATTTCATTAGTCAACATATTATTCAATAGCAATTCAGCTTGATCGACTGTTCTTTCCTTGAAAACACAACCAACACAACTATCCAAGTGGTTCTTGGAAGCATTGGATAGTCCATTATAAAAGATATCAAGTATTTCATTTTTCTTAAGAGGATGATCAGCCAAAGCATTAAGCAACCGAAGAAGCCTCCCCCAAGCTTCTGGGAGACTCTCTTCTTCAATTTGCACAAAATTATATATTTCCCTCAAGGCAACTTGTTTCTTATGAGCAGGGAAATATTTAGCAGAGAAGTAATAAATCATATCCTGGGGACTACACACACAACCAGGATCAAGAGAACTAAGCCAAGTTTTAGCATCACCCTTTAATGAGAATGGAAATATCTTAAGGATATAATAGTAGTGAGATTTCTCATCATTAGTGAACAGGGTTGCTATATCATTCAATTTAGTGAGATGTGCCACAACAGTTTCAGATTCATAGCCATAGAAAGGATCAGATTCAACCAAAGTAATTATCTCAGGATCGACAAAGAAATCATAATCCTTATCAGTAACAAAGATATGTGAAGTAGCAAAAGCAGGGTCATATTTCATTCTAGCATTCAGAGATTTCTGTTTCAGTTTAGCTAATAACTTCTTAAGATCAGATCTATCATTGCAAGCAAGAAAATCTCTAGCAGTTTCTTCATCCATAACGTAACCCTCAGGAACAATAGGCAATTCATATTTAGGGGGAGAACCTTCATCATCACTATCATCAATAGTATCAGTTTGAAGAATTTCATTCTCTCAAGCCCTAGCAAGTTGTTCATCAAGAAATTCACCTAATGGCACAGTAGTATCAGGCATAGAAGTAGTTTCATCATAAGTATCATGAATAGTAGAAGTGGCAATATCAATAACATGCAACATATCAGAATTAATAGCAGAAGCAGGTTTAGGTGTCGCAAGCTTACTCATAACATAAGGATAATCAAGTGCAGAGCAAGATGGCAGTTCCTTACCTCCCCTCGTAGTTGAGGGTTAAATCTTAGTTCTTTTGTCTTTCATGTTCCTCATAGTGACCAGCAGATATAAATCCCAAGTGACTCAAAGAATAGAGCTATGCTCCCCGGCAACGGCGCCAGAAAATAGTCTTGATAACCCACACGTATAGGGGATTGCAACAGTTTTTGAGGGTAGAGTATTCAACCCAAATTTATTGATTCGACACAAGGGAAGCCAAAGAATTTTCTCTAGTATTAGCAGTTGAGTTGTCAATTCAACCACACCTGGATAACTTAGTATCTGCAGGAAAGTATTTAGTTGCAAGGTAGTATGGAAGTAATGGTAAAGTAAATAAGCAAAGAGCAATATGTGAAAAACTCGTAGGCATTGGATCAGTGATGGATAATTTTGTCGGATACGATTCCTCATGTAATAGTTATAACATAGGGTGACACAAAACTAGCTCCAGTTCATCAATGTAATGTAGGCATGTATTCCGAATATAGTCATACGTGCTTATGGAAAAGAACTTGCATGACATCTTTTGTCCTACCCTCCCGTAGCAGTGGGGTCCTAATGGAAACTAAGGGATATTAAGGCCTCCTTTTAATAGAGTACTGGACCAAAGCATTAACACATAGTGAATACATGAACTCCTCAAACTACGATCATCACCAAGAAGTATCCCGATTATTGTCACTTCGGGGTTGTCGGATCATAACACATAATAGGTGACTATAGATTTGCAAGATAGGATCAAGAACTCACATATATTCATGAAAACATAATAGGTTCAGATCTGAAATCATGGCACTCGGGCCCTAGTGACAAGCATTAAGCATAGCAAAGTCATAGCAACATCAATCTCAGAACATAATGGATACTAGGGATCAAACCCTAACAAAACTAACTTGATTACATGGTAAATCTCATCCAACCCATCACCGTCCTGCAAGCCTACAATGGAATTACTCACTCACGGCGGTGAGCATCATGAAATTCGTGATGGAGTATGGTTGGTGATGACGATGACGACGAATCCCCCTCTCCGAAGCCTCGAATGGACTCCAGATCAGCCATCCCAAGAGAGATTAGGGCTTGGCGGCGGCTCCGTATCGTAAAACGCGATGAATCTTTCTCTCTGATTTTTTTCTCCACGAAAGCAAATATATGGAGTTGGAGTTGAGGTCGGTGGACGTCCAGGGGGCCCACGAGGCAGGGGGTGCACCCTAGGGGAGGGGGCGCGCCCCCCACCCTCGTGGACAGGGTGTGGGCCCCCTGACGTTGATTCTTTCGCCAATATTTTTTATTAATTCTGAAAAGTTGCTCCATGGATTTTCAGGTCATTCCGAGAACTTTTATTTCTGCACAAAAATAACACCATGGCAATTCTGCTGAAAACAGCGTCAGTCCGGGTTAGTTCCATTCAAATCATGCAAGTTAGAGTCCAAAACAAGGGCAAAAGTGTTTGGAAAAGTAGATACGACGGAGATGTATCAGGCACAACCCACCTGGGCACGCCATTCAAGCCTGGCGCGCCCTGGTGTATCGTGCCCACCAGGTTCACTTTCCAAGAAGTTTCTTATTATCCGAATTTTCTAAATACTCCTATACTGACAAAAAATATTTTTGCGGATTTTTCGGAGTCTGTTTACTTACCGTATCACGCACCTCCTTATTTTCACGATTCTGGAGTGTTTCGGAAGGACTCTCTTATGTGTTCTTCCGGTGTTAAAGTTTGAATATCATTGCTTTCTACATTAATGGGCGTACCTGAGATATATTGTTTTATTCGTTGCCCATTGACAACCTTCGGGTTAGTCCCTTCGGCATTATTTATTTTGATAGCTCCAGATCGATAGACCTCCTCGATGACATAGGGTCCTTCCCATTTGGAGAGGAGTTTTCCTGGAAAGAACCTGAAACGAGAGTTGTACAAAATAACATATTCACCTACTTTGAACTCACGCTTTTGGATTCTTTTGTCATGCCATCTTTTAACTTTTTATTTGAATAACTTAGCATTTTCATAAGCCTGGGTTCTCCATTCATCTAACGAGCTAATATCAAGTAACCTATTTTCCCATCAAGTTTGAACTCATAATTGAGTTCTTTTATTGCCCAAAATGCTTTGTGTTCTAACTCAAGAGGTAAATGACAAGCTTTTCCATATACCATTTTATATGGAGACATACCCATAGGATTTTTGTAAGCTGTTCTATAAGTCCGAAGTGCATGATCTAATTTCTCATACCAATTCTTCCGTGACCTATTAACAGTCTTTTGTAAGATTAGTTTTATTTCTCTATTGCTAAGTTCAACTTGACCACTAGACTGAGGATGATAAGGTGACACAATTCTATGAGTAACATCATACTTAGCAAGCATCTTACGGAAAGCACCATGAGTAAAATGTGAACCACCATCAGTCATTAAATATCTAGGGACTCCAAACGTTGGAAAAATAACTTCCTTACGCATTTTAATAGAGGTGTTGTGATCAGCACTACTGGTTGGAATAGCTTCTACCCATTTAGTAACATAATCATTAGCAACCAAAATATGTGTATACCCATTAGAGGAAGGAAAAGGTCCCATAAAGTCAAATCCCCAAACATCAAATGATTCAACAGCAAGTGAATAATTCATAGGCATTTCTTGATGCTTACCGATATTACCTATTCTTTGGCATTCATCACATTATGAGACGAACTTACGGGCATCCTTGAAGAGAGTAGGCCAATAAAATCCAGATTGCAATACCTTATGAGCGGTTCTGTCTCCTGCGTGATGTCCTCCATAAGCTTCGGAGTGACATTTCTGTAGGATTTGTTCCTATTCATGCTCAGGTACATAACATCTAATAATAACATCTACTTTTTGTTTATAAAGATGTGGGTCATCCCCAAAGTAATGACTTAAGTCATAGAAGAATTTTTTCTTTTGTTGGTATGTGAAGCTAGGTGGTATGTATTTAGCAACAATATAATTAGCATAGTCAGCATACCAAGATGTACTATGAGAAACATTTATTGCAGCTAGTTGTTCATTAGGCAAGCTATCATTAATTGGTTGTGGGTCATCAAGAATATTTTCAAGTCTAGACAAGTTATCCGCTACGGGGTTCTCTCCTCCTTTCCTATCAGTGATACGCAAATCAAATTCTTGTAGCAGAAGAACCCACCTAATGAGTCTATGTTTACCATCTTTCTTTTCCATAAGATATTTTATAGCTGCATGATCGGTGTGAACAATTACTTTAGAATCAACAATGTAAGATCTGAATTTATCACAAGCAAACACCACTGCTAAGAATTCTTTTTTAGTAGTAGCATAATTTCGTTGAGTAGTGTCTAGAGTTTTACTTGCATAGTGAATAACATTTAGTTTCTTATCAACTCTTTGTCCTTGAACAACACCAATAGCATAATCACTAGCATCACACATAATCTCAAAAGGCAAGTTCGAATCAGGCGGTTGAACTACAGGTGTAGTGATTAAGGCTTTCTTTAGTGTTTCAAAGGCTTCCATACAATCATCATCAAACACAAAGGGAATATCCTTTTACAAAAGATTAGTAAGAGGCCTAGAAATTTTGGAGAAGTCTTTGATAAACCTTCTATAGAAACCAACATGACCAAGGAAACTACGAATACCTTTGATATCTTTAGGACATGGCATTTTCTCAATTGCATCAACCTTGGCTTTGTCCACCTCAATGCTTCTTTCAGAAATTTTGTGGCCCAAGATAATACCTTCATTGACCATAAAGTGGGACTTTTCCCAATTCAAGACAAGATTTGTTTGTTCACATCTCTGCAAAACTCGATCAAGATTGCTTAAAGAATCATCAAAAGACTTCCCATAAAAAGAAAAGTCATCCATGAAAACCTCAACAATCTTTTGACAAAAATCAAAGAAGATAGAAGTCATACATCTTTGAAAGGTAGCAGGCGCATTACATAAACTGAAAGGCAAACATCTATAAGCAAATGTTCCAAAAGGATAAGTAAAAGTGGTCTTTTCTTGATCAGATTGTAAAACAGGTATTTGTGAAAAGCCAAAGTATCCATCAAGGAAACAAAAATGTGTGTGCTTAGATAACCTTTCTAACATTTGATTAATAAAAGGCAGAGGGTAATGATCTTTTCTAGTAGCTTTATTTAATTTTCTATAATCAATTACCATTCTTTGTGGAATAAGCTCATTCTTATCATTAGGAACAATAGTAATACCTCAGTTCTTAGGGACACAATGAACAGGACTTACCCATCTACTATGAGCTATAGGATAGATTATACCTGCTTCCAGAAGTTTCAATATTTCCGTTCTTACCAGTTCTTTCATTTTTGGATTTGACCGAGGTTGGTGATCAACAACGGGTTTAACATCGGGTTCCATATTAATCTTGTGCTGACATAGAGTGGGACTAATGCCCTTCAGATCATTAAGAGTATATCCAATGGCAGCCCTGTGCTTCCTTAGAACTTTCAATAATCTTTCTTCTTCATGCTCTAAAAGGTTAGCACCAATAATAACATGATATATCTTCTTTTCATCAAGGTAAGCATATTTCAGAGTGTCTGGCAATTGTTTTAATTCAAACACAGGATCACCTTTAGGTGGAGGAGGACCTCCTAGAGTTTCAATAGGCAAATTGTGTTTAAGTAGAGGTTGTTGTTTCAAAAAGATCTTATGTATTTTATTTCTTTCACGCATATTGTTGGGGATATAACTATTAGGTATGACCCGCCTAGGAGGGGCCGGGTTATACCTATGGTGATTCATCATATGAAGCCCATGAAGATATTTGAAGATGGTGGTTTAGTTAAGGGCCCAAGGCCCAAAGGAGATTTAAGGCCTGTAAGGGTAAACCGCCATATATGTATGACTTGTGTTGTAAGGCATGAATAGATAGTCACCGAGCCAGACACTGTTTATGAGTCGGCCGGGACTCCATGAGCCGCTGGGCGTCGACCTGTGTATATAAAGGGACGACCCGGTGGCGATTCAGGACAAGAAACAACAGATAGAAAGCTAGGTGTAGGACCTTGAAGTATGTCTAGAAGGGGGGGGGGTTATGTCCAAGAATATGCATTTCCATCTTATGCTTCCAACTAGCAAAATTAGTACCATCCAAGTAAGGACCTCTACGGTGATAATTTCCCTCGCTAGACGCCATACTCTCCTAGGTTGTGAAACCAAGGCTATGACCACCAAAAGCTATGGAAATCAAAGCAAATGGAGACCAAAGCTCTGATACCACTTGTAGGACCTTGAAGTATGTCTAGAAGGGGGGGGGTGATTAGACTACTTGACCAATTAAAAACTTAACCTTTTTCCAATTTTAGAGTTTGGCAGGTTTTAGCTATCTTAGGACAAGTCAAGAAATTATCACACAATTCAAGAAAGCATGCAAAGAGTATATGAGCAGCGGAAATTAAAGCATGCAACTTGCAAGAAAGTAAAGGGAAGGGTTTGGAGGATTCAAACGCAATTGGAGACACGGATGTTTTTGGCATGGTTCCGATAGGTGGTGCTATCGTACATCCACGTTGATGGAGACTTCAACCCACGAAGGGTAAGGGTTGCGCGAGTCCACAGAGGGCTCCACCCACGAAGGGTCCACGAAGGAGCAACCTTGTCTATCCCACCATGGCCGTCACCCACGAAGGACTTGCCTCACTAGCGGTAGATCTTGACGAAGTAGGCGATCTCCTTGCCCTTACAAACTCCTTGGTTCAACTCCACAATCTTGTCGGAGGCTCCCAAGTGACACCTAGCCAATCTAGGAGATACCACTCTCCAAGAAGTAACAACTGGTGCTTTGATGATGAACTCCTTGCTCTTGTGCTTCAAATGATAGTCTCCCCAACACTCAACTCTCTCTCATAGGTTTTGGATCTGGTGGAAAGAAGATTTGAGTGGAAAGCAACTTGGGAAGGTTAGAGATCAAGATTCATATGGTAGGAATGGAATATCTTGGCCTCAACACATGAGTAGGTGGTTCTCTCTCAGAAATGGTAAGTTGGAAGTGTAGGTTTGTTCTGATGGCTCTCTCCACGAATGAAGAGGAGGTGTAGGGTATATATAGCCTGCACACAAAATCTAACTGTTACACACAATTTACCAAACTCGATGGGACCGAATCAACAAACTCGGTCGGACCGATTTAGTAAACCTAGTGACCGTTAGGATTTTCGGTGGGACCGGCATGCAACTCGGTAGGACCGATATGGTTAGGGTTAGGGCATAACATAATCTCGGTAAGACCAATTACACAAACTCAGTGAGACCAATTTTGGTAATAAGCTTTCCAGAGGGTTGGTCAGGTAAACTCGGTGGGACCGATTCGCTCATTTCGGTGAGACCGAAATGTTACGAGAAGGAAGCAGGGAGTTTACATTGCAATCTCGGTGGGACCTATCGCTCACTTCGGTTAGACCAAAACGTTACGAAGGGAAACAGAGAGATTACAACCCCATCTAGGTGAGACCGAGATCCCTATCGGTAAGACCAATTTGTCTAGGGTTTGTGGCAGTGGCTATGACATTTGAACTCGGTGGCACCGGATAGAAAGAATTGGTGTGACCGATTTTGACTTTGGGTATAGGTTATATGTGGATGTGAGAAAGTAGTTGAGGGTATTAGGAGCATATCACTAAGCACATGAAGAAAGAGGCTCATTAAGAAACACCTCATCCCTCCTTGATAGTATTGGCTTTTCCTATAGACTCAATGTGATCGTGGATCACTAAAATATAAAATGAAGAGTCTTGAGCTTTTGAGCTTGAGCCAATCCTTTGTCCTTGATATTTTGAGGGTTCCACTTTCATCATCCATGCCATGCCATTCATTGAGCTTTCTTGAAATATTTGTCTTGGAATAGTATTAGCTCAATGAGCTATATGTTGTTATGAATTACCAAAACCACCTAGGGATAGTTGCACTTTCAATCTCCCCCTTTTTGGTAATTGATGACAACATATAGATCAAAGCTTCGACAAATGATAATAAGATTGAAAAAACATCGTCGCTTTGAGAAGTATGTGATAAGCAAGAGCTCCCCCTAAATTTGTGCATAGTTTAAAATTTGCTTTGGACTGCAAATGCACAAGGGATTAGGCTCATGGGTTACTCTTCCATGTCACATACATCTTGGTGGAGCGCTCAAAATAATAAATATTGAATACATGCACTCATCACCAAGCAAAGTGAATGATCACATAAGGATAGGTAAGATAATATCATCAAACATGCATAAGTGTAGCTTATGATCAAACACATGATCATCAATGTCTCACAGAAAACATCATAGTATCTCAAGCAATCAAAAGCAAACAAAGTTTAACCACCAAAGCAAGAGAGAACAAAAGCAACACACTCTCTCTCTCTCGAAGCCTATGATCTATACATTTTTCTCCCCCTTTGGCAAGAAGTTACCAAAAAGTTCATAGAAAATGCATAGTGCTAGATCGACTCTCAGGCTTGATCTTCAGGTGGTGGTGTAAAGATGGCTCCTTGGACGAAGGCTTCAGTTGAAGTGGTTGGAGCTGGAGGAGTTGGTGCTGGAGCTGGTTGCACTGGAGCTGTAGGAGCTGTAGCTGGTGCAGATGATGTGGCTCTGGTGTCTGTCACAGGCACTACAGCTGACCTCTGAGCTCTAGACACTCTGGCAAATACATTAGTAGTTGTCTTGCCCTTCCTCTCCTGCATGTCATCCTGGAGCTGCTCCACAACTGACTGAATCTCAGTTACTTTGACATCTAGATCAAAGAATTTTTGTTCCATGATTCTTTCCAGGCTTTCCTGATTTTGAGTTAGGTTGGCCAACCCCTTCTCAATCCTCAGTGTTGATGCTATCAAGTAACCAAGCTGCTCCTGCTTGTTCTTCAAAACGTACTCAGATGCCTCCTCTTGAGTTGGCATCTTGGCAGCCTTCTCTTTCTTTGCTTTCTCCTTCTTCTCTTGAGCTTGCACTGATGATGGTTCATTCTCATTCATTACAACTTGATTGTCCTCAAAGTCTGGATAGAGAGCAAAATGTTCCTTATCCAACAGATTTTTTCCTGTGCCCATCTTTGAGTTAATCAACTCCTGAATCTATGGGGCATACCCACAACTCCTCTTCTGATCTGCTGCTGTCCTCTTAATGGTCTCAACAATGAGGCTCATGGCCTTGAATTTTTGTGGCACATCAAACAAATGGAGCAAGTTGATAGCATGCCCTCTAATCATGTTGTGGTCATCTGACTTGGGGAACAGAGTGTGCCTTAGGGTCCAGTTGATGGTTGGCAGCCCTGACAGAAGAAAGTGGACTGACCCAAACTTAAAAGTCTTAAGAGCTTTATTTGGGATCTCCTTGTACATATGAGCCATGGAATTGTGGTCCATCTTCTTCTTGGCATAGACATCCAAGTCATCTTCACTCTCCTTTGGGGCATTAATCAGGCTGGCCCATTCCTCAATTGTTGACTGGTACCTTGTACCTTCAGACATCCACACTATCCTGCCATCTGGATAGAAGTGTGCTGTGGAGTAGAATTGCATAATGAGCTTATCATTCCACTTTGTGAGCTTCTGCCCAACAAAGTCTGCAACTCCACAAGCAACAAAGCTATCTTGCACTCCAGGATAGTGTTCCTCATTTTCCTTCATGTAGGTCTAGTCGACCCATCTCATATCACACACTATAGGCTTCTTGTCCAACAAGATTGTCTCATAGAAATCCTGCTGTTCCTTTGTGTGAAACCTGTAATCAACATCAGTCCTTCTCCTGGTGGCATATGGATCTGACTCTCTCCATAGCCTAAACCCTGAGTCTCTCCTGATTTTCATGTTCTCAGCCACAGGATGAGCATCATTGTGGTCTGGAATCTTGGGCTTTAGTTTCCTCAGGTCTTGTCCTTCATCATCATCCTCATCAGCAACATCAGGCACTGGGGCCTTGTTTTTCTCAGCAGCTGGAATACTCCTGGTATTCCTCTTTGGTGCAAGCTTGGGCTTGGGGGCAGCTTTGGGTGCTTCCTTGGGCTTTGATGTTGCAGCTCCTGACTTTATAGCATCACCCATTAGCTTTTGTGCCTTGGGTGCTGGTGCAGCAACCTCTTCTTCCTCTTCAGAGTCTCTCCTCATAGAGGGATTTCCAAGGACCTAGGAAGTAGTGGTTCTGGCTCTTTTCTTCTTCTTATCTTGAGCAGCAGCTTCATCTTCTGATTCAATGGTAAACTTCATAGTTTCTCCAGTGGGAACTTTCTTGGGTTTGGATGTTGTGACTCTTCTTGCAGGTGCCTCTTTGGGTTCAGTCTTTTCAGGCACTTGAGTTGATCCTCTGACCTTCAGCATAGGTGTCCTCTTGGCAGGAACCTTCCTATTGAGTCCATGCTTTGTGTTCTTTGCTGATGCATACTCCTTTTTGAGCACTACCTTCTTGGAGGTAGCCTCATCTTCTTCTGCCAAGTAATCCTCATCCTCCGATTCTGAGGTTCTCTTCTTCCTTGTCCTGGTGGCAGCTTTAGGCAGATTGCTAGGGGTGCTTCTGCTGCCATCATCTGAAGTGCTAGAGGGACTAGTGCCCTCACTCATGTGATTGTGCTCTTCCGACTTGTTCTGACTATCACTTTGGTCTGACATGCTGCAAATCACTGACTGCTGACCCTGTGAATAGTTATAGATGAGATAGAATGGATGAACATCACAAAATGCAGAGATTTTTGCAAAAGAATGATTCAAAAATTCAGTTTTAGTTTTTCACAAAAAGCATTTCGGACCAAACAATTTTCCAACTCGGTGATACCGAAGCAGTTTTGGAATCTAAACTGGTGAACTCGGTCAGACCGAGTCACAGCTCGGTGGCACTGAGACTGCTAGGGTTTCACAAAGTCCTAAAATCGGTCACACCGATTAGCAATTCTCGGTCAGACCGAGAGTTACTAGTGCAATGGCGTTAGCCAAATCGGTGAGACCGAGTTTTTCAATTCGGCGGGTCCGAGATTGTTTCGGCGGAAACCTAACCCTAAATTTTCAAATCGCATCTAATCTAAGGATTGTATTGACTGGATAGGAGTGTTTCAATCGTGGGAAGAATCATTACGAACACAATGTGCTAGGAATCGGACGAGGATAGCACTATGATCGAGTCCATACCCTAGCTTGGCGATGAACTCACTACGGCGGCAACGACGGGGGTGAATTCCGTTGACGGAGGTGGAGACCAGCGACAGGTGGCGCCTGGCGACGAGGAGACGATCCGGAGACCTTGGAGGCAGAGCAAGCTATTGCGCGGGCGAAGAGGTTTGAAGAAATTTCCAAATTTTTGCCCGTGAGTATATATAGCCCGACCCTGTCGGTGTGACCGAGTGGAACAACTCGGTGGCACCGAGATGCATAACTGTTGATAGTTACAGCAACTCGGTGTGACCGAAAAGTTCAAATCGGTTGCACCGAGATTGAAAACCTAGATCGACTTCGTGATCTCGGTCGGGCCGAAATGGAGGAATCGGTCAGACCGAGAATCACAAAGAAGTTTTGGAAGTTTAAGTCTATGACGAATCGGGGACTCTGAGTGCTCCTCACACAGAGTGGTTCGAATCTGACTTGATCAAATTTTGTGATGTAGCATGAATAGAGTTCGGGACGAGAAAAGCATAGATAGCTAGAGAAGGTTATTAGGCATTCTTGTCCATCCACTTGGCAAAAAGGAAAAAGGAAGCCAATCAATCAAAACAACAAGTGGATGTCCTCGAATGAGTAAAATATGCAACCAACATGCTCACACAATAAAATGGCAAATGAAGTATGTGGCAAAGCATGCACAACCAATTCTAGCATCTATCAAACAATTGGCGATGACTAGGTCATCTATATATGAGTATATTGACTTAGGAGTCAAATGAGAACATTTGATCATAGGTCATACTCATCATTTAAGCTCAAGTGGGGTTACCACTTTTACATAATGCATTGATGTGTTCACACCATTAGAGTTGCTTTGACTCAATTCTTAGAGTTAAGCTCCCCCTAGATGTGAGATCCCCTTTTAGAGGGATGAACTAACCTTGGGTTTTATTGATGATGACTTCATGTAGGTGTTGAAGATGTGGATGCTCAATGTTGATGTAGATCATTTGGAGCAATCCTTTGGAGTGAGTTGCACTTTCAATATACCTACATGGGTTAGTCCCAGAAGGAACAAACAAGAATATCCATAGACATAGAGTGATGCACGCACAAGATGATGTCCATGAAATCATTAGGTTACCTTGTCCCTTGCCTTACCAACATGAGGGTTTGACTCCTTGAACTAGTGCACGATGTGGAAGTTGATTGCACTTGTCCTTGCCATAATGATATGAGTGAAGAATGTTGGCGGAGTCACCCTCAAGAACTCTCTAGTTCTTCTTCTTCGGGATCCACATCATCTTGATGGGAATCCTTGGAGTTGTAGTTGTACTTGATGAAGTAGAACTTGACGTAGTCTTGGGAACCCACTTGACCGAGGCCTTAGGTGCTTCTTCAAATGCATCAATCTCTTCTTGAAGCTTGTCCTTGCCTTTGTTCTTGTGGTCTTGTGGTGGAAGATCATCTTGTGCTTGTGTTCCTTTGAAGTAAGTAGGATCATACTTCTCTTGTTGAGGAACAAACTTCGTCTTGGGGTATTGATCTTCTTCCCACTCAACTCCATTGGCATTGAACTTTCGTTCAAAACCAACACCATGATTCTTCCGGTGCCTTCCTTGCTTGCGTACAATTTCCTCGAATTGCTTACTTCCGGCAAGGCTCTTGTAATCACCTTTCTCTATAATTCCCTTCAATAAGCTATTTTCTTGCTCAAGTGTAACTTGGCTAAGAGAATCATTAGTGGAATCAAGAGAACTACTAGAAGCAACAATATTGGATTTGACATTATTATTGTTACTACCAGAGGAAGGATCTTTCTTGTGCTTGTTACTAGACTTGACTTGAGGCATGTAAGTAGATAAGAGTAAACGCTTGGAATGTAAGAAGAACTTTTCTTACGAAGATCATCATTGATTGCCTTTAAGAACTCATGCTCTTGCTCAAGATTGAGCTTTTCAAGGCATAACTTCTCATGAGCCCTTAAAAGTTCTCGATGATCTTCGAAGATAGTTTCATGAGCTAACTTAAGAGTGTTTAGTTCTTTAGTTAGAAGCTCAATCTTCTCCTTATCATTGTCATTCGTTTTATCTTGATTAGCATGATTAATTAACGTCTCATCATAGTATTCATCACTAGAGTTGTGAACAAGTAAATCATCATCCACTAGCAAGTCATCTTCATCACTATTGAAATCAACATACTCGGGATGTGTTACCTTTGGACCTTTGGGCATGAAGCATCTTCCAATTCCTTCATTTGGTGAGTCAAATATGTCGTAGGAGTTGGTTGACACAAGTGCTAGACCGGCAACACCTTCATCTTGAGTATATTCGGAGTCGGAGTGATAGCTTCTCTCGGAGTGATTGTCGGAGTCGGAGCCGGATAGCCATTCACCAACATGAGCTTGATGTCTTCATTTTGTGTAGCTCCTTGATGACTTGTCCTTCCTTTCCGAATCCTTGCATCTCCGTGAGGGTCTTCGTTCATAACGATCATCTCTACTCCTCCTCTCTCTTTGTGGTGATTCTTCTCTTTTGCTTCTTCTTTTTGGAGAATCTTCTCTTCTTTTGTAGGGTGCCGTACACTCATTGGAATAGTGTCCGGGTCTCCCACAATTGTAGCAATTGCGCTCTCCACTAGAAGATCTTTTGTCATTGTAGGACCTTGACTTGGAGCTTCTTTCTTTGCTTCTACTCTTGTAGAATTTGTTGAAGTTCTTCACCATTAAGCTCAAATCTTCATTGAAGGTTTGTTTCTCACTTGATGATGTGGGGGATTCACATGAGGCTTTGTAAGCACCACTTGACTTGTTGTGAAGTTCCTCCTTATCCTTGAGTGACATCTCATGAGCAACAATTCTTCCAATGACTTCCGTTGGCTTGAGATCTTTGTAATTTGGCATCATTTGGATTAATGTGCACACGGTATCATACTTTCCATCCAATGCTCTTAGGATCTTCTTGATGATGAATATGTCGGTCATCTATTCACTTCCTAAGCCGGCAATCTCATTTGTGATAAGAGCAAGCCTAGAGTACATTTCAGCGACACCTTCACCTTCCTTCATTTTGAACTTGTCAAGCTGACTTTGGAGCACACCCAACTTGGATTCCTTGACGGAGGCGGTACCTTCATGCATATCAATCAAAGTATCCCAAATTTCCTTTGCATTCTCAAGATGGCTGATTTTGTTGAATTCATTGGGGCACAATCTGTTGAAGAAGATATCACAAGCTTGAGCATTGTATTGCAACATCTTCAATTCATGTGCGCTAGCTTCACGGTTTGGTTCTCTCCCATCAAAGAATTCACCTTGCAAGACAATACACACAATAGCCCAAACGGCAGGGTTATGTCCAAGAATATGCATTTCCATCTTATGCTTCCAACTAGAAAAATTAGTACCATCGAAGTAAGGACCTCTACGGTGATAATTTCCCTCGCTAGACGCCATACTCTCCTAAGTTGTGAAACCAAGGCTATGACCACCAAAAGCTATGGAAATCAAAGCCAATGGAGACAAAAGCTCTGATACCACTTGTAGGACCTTGAAGTATGTCTAGAAGGGGGTGTTATTAGACTACTTGACCAATTAAAAACTTAACCTTTTCCCAATTTTAGAGTTTGGCAGATTTTAGCTATCTTAGGACAAGTCAAGCAATTATCACACAATTCAAGCAAGCATGCAAAGAGTATATGAGCAGCGGAAATTAAAGCATGCAACTTGCAAGAAAGTAAAGGGAAGGGTTTGGAGGATTCAAACGCAATTGGAGACACGGATGTTTTTGGCATGGTTCCGATAGGTGGTGCTACCGTACATCCACGTTGATGGAGACTTCAACCCACGAAGGGTAACGGTTGCGCGAGTCCACGGAGGGCTCCACCCACGAAGGGTCCACAAAGAAGCAACCTTGTCTATCCCACCATGTCCATCGCCCACGAAGGACTTGCCTCACTAGCGGTTGATCTTCACGAAGTAGGCGATCTCCTTGCCCTTACAAACTCCTTGGTTCAACTCCACAATCTTGTCGGAGGCTCCCAAGTGACACCTAGCCAATCTAGGAGACACCACTCTCCAAGAAGTAACAAATGGTGCGTTGATGATGAACTCCTTGCTCTTGTGCTTCAAATGATAGTCTCCCCAACACTCAACTCTCTCTCATAGGTTTTGGATCTGGTGGAAAGAAGATTTGAGTGGAAAGCAACTTGGGAGGGCTAGAGATCAAGATTCATATGGTAGGAATGGAATATCTTGGCCTCAACACATGAGTAGGTGGTTCTCTCTCAGAAATGGTAAGTTGGAACTGTAGGTTTGTTTTGATGGCTCTCTCCATGAATGAAGAGGAGGTGGAGGGGTATATATAGCCTCCACACAAAATCTAACCGTTACACACAATTTACCAAACTCGATGGGACCGAATCAACAAACTCGGTCGGACCTATTTAGTAAACCTAGTGACCGTTAGGATTTTCGGTGGGACCGACATGCAACTCGGTAGGACCGATATGGTTAGGGTTAGGGAATAACGTAATATCGGTAAGACTGATTACACAAACTCGGTGAGACCGATTTTGGTAATAAGCTTTCCAGAGGGTTGGTCAGGTAAACTCGGTGGGACCGATTCGCTCATTTCGGTGAGACCGAAATGTTACGAAAAGGAAACAGGGAGTTTACATTGCAATCTCGGTGGGACCGATCGCTCACTTCAGTTAGACCGAAACATTACGAAGGGAAACCGAGAGATTACAACCCCATCTCGGTGAGACCGAGATCCCTATCGGTAAGACCGATTTGTCTAGGGTTTGTGGCAGTGGCTATGACATTTGAACTCGGTGGTGCCGAATAGAAAGAATCGGTGTGACCGATTTTGACTTTGGGTATAGGTCATATGTGGATGTGAGAAAGTAGTTGAGGGTATTAGGAGCATATCACTAAGCACATGAAGCAAGAGGCTCATTAAGCAACACCTCATCCCTCCTTGATAGTATTGGCTTTTCCTATGGACTCAATGTGATCTTGCATCACTAAAATATAAAATGAAGAGTCTTGAGCTTTTGAGCTTGAGCCAATCCTTTGTCCTTGATATTTTGAGGGTTCCACTTTCATCATCCATGCCATGCCATTCATTAAGCTTTCCTGAAATATTTGTCTTGGAATAGTATTAGCTCAATGAGCTATATGTTGTTATGAATTACCAAAACCACCTAGGGATAGTTTCACTTTCACTAGGTCAAGCGGATTCGCTCGCTGGTAATCGAGACATAAGCAATACCACCTCAAACTTGATTAGGCCTTTACCTTCACCGCAAGGGGCCGAACCAGTATAAACTCTCGTGTCCTTTGTCCCGTTTTAACCCCTTTAAGCTACCTAGTTGCGATGGCTCCACGACTATGTCCTTCTACTAGGACAACTGTCGTGACCTTTCCACGAGAGTTGGCGCCCACCATGGGGCCAGCGCATGGTGGTTTTGAGTTCTTAAAGGGCAGCTTCGTAGGGCTCAAGGGATACGCTGTGGGCCGGATGACCAAGAGTCCTCGCGGCAAGCTCTACATCGGCGATGCAGGCTGGGGCCCCGAGGCCGTCTCAATTGAGTACGGGTACCGGGCCCCTTCGGTGTAATCCACGTCTTCATCGGCAAGATCGGCGAGCTGGGCCCTGTGCCGGACCTCTGCACCGACATCATCGCGACGGCTCGGCATGCGAGACCCGCCCAAGCTCAGCCCGCCATGAAGCGTGCCTTCGTGGGATGCATCCATGGAGCGGAATTTGATGAAGGATCTATGTCTGGCGGTGAGACGGCCATCTATTCCGATGGTGAGTCGTCCACGGGCAAGACTACTTTGTTGTATCAGTTGCAAGATGGCGAGCTTGGGGGATACTCTGATGGCAACGGTATTCCAGACCCCTATGAGCCACCAAACAGAGTTGGGATCTTCATGGCTGGGACGCAGCTTGGGAAAAATTCTTCAACCGCCACGGCAATGATTTCCGGGTCAGCAACGGTGACGGCAGCCGGGGCAGGAGGCCCTGCGCGCCCGCCGGCTCATGTTTTGATGGCTTTAATGGATGAATTGACGGTCCTGTTAACCACCGTGGTCAACCCGGAGAATCAATCTCAGCATGATGCAGAGGTGGCAAAGTTACGTGATGAGGTAGCACTGGCGAAGGAAGACCTGGCGGCGGAGGACGTCATGGTAGCCGCGGAACATGCTACTTTAGACGCTCAGGCTCAACGGATTTAGTCAGAGGCTTTTCGGCTTACGATGGATCAAAACGCATCAAATGAAGTCATGAGGAGGAGGCACCAGACGCGTTTACCTCTGGTTTATGAGGCGAGAAACCTCTTTTGCATGCCTGGAGTGGGGACCAGTAACCCACCGGAGGTAAATTGGGCTGCAGCACCCGGAGTTGAGATGCCGATTCGACCATGTGTGACGGAACCCCCTCGTCCGCGTATCGCTCCGCCTCAACATGTACCGACACCATCGGATCATTATTCTAATCCATTGGAGAACATGATTGCCGCAACGGCACGATTGGCGGCTCTCCCGGTGGATGGCGACTCTCCAACGACAGTTGAAACACGAAGGGTCAGGGAACTTCTTCAGACAGCATTGGCGCAACAGGAGGCATATTCTTACAGTCGAGATAGGATTCACTCGACCCCTCGACCAAGCCGAAGCCGGAGTTTTAGCAGGCACATGGACTCACCAGCCGTTTCAAGCAACGCCCAGCACCGTGACTAGCCGCATGGGCATGACCTGGTGTGGGATGGAGCTCTTAACTTGGTTGATCAGGACAGAGTGCGTCAAGAAGCCGAGCGGGCGGCTCAGCAGGCGGCTCACCAGCCCCTTCCGGTTTATCCAACGACTTCGATTGAGGGAGGCGTGACCTCTAGGTATATAGGTGTACCCTGTTTGGTGCCGGCTTTACGTAATGAGGGTTTGCCCAAGGATTTCAAGGGACCTCGAAAGGTGCCTAATTACACAGCCGACTTACCCCCTGAGGCGTGGTGAGATATCCGTGGTGCTACTGGGGGTCAGTGACGTTGCGTGTGCCAAATACTTCATCATGATGCTGGATGGAACGGCCCGTACTTGGTTAAAAGGGCTGCCCGCTAACTCCATCGGGTCATGGGCTCAGTTAAAAGCCTGGTTCATTCAGAACTTTAATGACACATGCAAGCAGCCCATGTTGATTGTGGACTTGACTACTTGCAAACAGGAGGAAGGTGAATCAATGACCCATTGGGTGCACCGGGTCAAAGCTATCATACATTCATCTGATAACATGAACATCGGCTCTGCAGTCTTAATGTTGGAGAAATTTGTTGTTTTTTGCCTCTGAAACAGAAGCTGGGGTGGCTCAAGCGCGATTGTAATGATATGGGTCAACTGATGGCGGCTCTAATCAACTATTCCGACTCTGATAGTACCAAGGACCCCGAGTCTGACGACGAGAAGATAGGGGAGGGAAAAAAGAATGGCAACGGCAAGGGTCAGCAGCCTAACCCGGAAAATCAGGGGGCAACGGTAAACGCAAGGCGGATGGTAGCTCGGATTTGTGGCTAACACTAATGCACAGGGCAATAATAAACATTGTAAGGGGAGGCCGCCTCCTTGGGCCGGCAGATCAGGTCCTACTCTTGAACAGTTGCTAAATGAGCCCTGTCCAAAGCATGGCTCGCGGGAGAAGCCAACTACTCATTTGACGGCAATCATGGGCCGGGCGGCGGCTTAGGCGGCGGCGGTTTCCATGGCTCGGGTTATGGAGGTGGCGTTTCTAATTCCAACTTCTAGGGCCCCCAAGGTAATTAGGGTGGTTACAATCAGCAATCCGGCCAGGGAGGTCAGCAGCAACAACAATCTAGATATCAGAGTAATCCGAAGGAGTTGAATATCGGGCAGTATCATGTTTTCACCACAAGTTTATGCAAGCGGGACCAGAAGCTCCACAAGCGGGCCGTGAACGCTGTTGAACCGGTAGTTCCTCATTACTTATGATGGTCTGAGCAGCCCATAATGTTGAGCCGAGTGGATCACCGTCCCGGGTTGACAATCCGGGTCACTTTGCTTTGGCGGTGGCGCCTCAAGTTGGTGGATACAAATTCACTAAGGTTCTCATGGATGGAGGCAATAGCATCAACATCCTTTATTATGAGACTTTCCCTCGCATGGGGTTAACTGATAAAAATCTTAAGACATCCAACACTGTCTTCCATGGAGTGGTGCCTTGTAAGTCAGCGTACCCGGTGGGCAAGATTGAGCTGGAGGTGGCTTTTGGAGATGAGCATGATTCCAGGGCTGAGAAGTTAACCTTTGAAGTGGTCAAAATCAGGAGCTCGTACCATGCTCTGTTTGGACGGCCGGCTTATGCCAAGTTCATGGCGCGGCCGTGTTATGTTTATTTACAGCTCAAGATGCTGGGTTATAAAGGAACCATCACAGTGCATGGGAGTCGGAAGATAGCCCTGGAATGTGAAGAAGGTGATGCTGCTTATGCGGAGTCTGTCTGTCCGGTAGAGGAATTGAAGTTTTACAAAGACAATGTTGACCCGGCGGATATGATATCTTTGAAAAGGCCAACTACAGAGCATAACCCGGTGCTGAAGTTTAAGTCGGCTGATGACATCAAGCTGGTTGATCTTGTTCCTGGCGACTCATCCAAGCAGTTCAGTATCAGTGCTAATTTGGATCCAAAATAGGAAAGCACGCTCATTGAGTTCAGCCTTGAGAACCGAGACATCTTTGCATGGAACCTTCTGACATGCCGGGTGTACCGAGGGAACTCGCTGAGCATGCTCTCAATATTGATCCGAAATATAAGCCGGTCAAGCAATTCCTTCGTCTTTTCAACGAGGAGAGGCATAAGGCCATTGGTGAAGAGGTGGCCTGGCTCTTGGTGGCCGGGTTCATTGTTGAAGTTTTTCATCCAGAGTGGTTGGCTAACCCAGTGCTAGTGCTTAAGAAGAATGACACTTGGACGTCACGATGCACTTGACCTGTTGGATGAGAAGCGCGATCTTGCAGCAGCCCGTTCGGTGATTTATCAACAATACCTGTGCCGTTATCATAGCCGCCGGGTTAAGTCCAGAACCTTTCAGGAATGTGATTTGGTGCTCTGGCTCATCCAGGATAAGATTGACATGCACAAGCTATTCCCACTAAGGGAGTCCCGGATTAGGGGGTGTCTGGATAGCCAGACTATGACCATTGGCCGGACTCCTGGACTATGAAGATACAAGATTGAAGACTTCGTCCCGTGTCCGGATGGGACTTTCCTTGGCGTGGAAGGCAAGCTTGGCGATACGGATATGTAGATCTCCTACCATTGTAATCGACTCTGTGTAACCCTAACCCTCTTCGGTGCCTATATAAACCGGAGGGTTTCAGTCCGTAGGACGAACAACAATCATACCATAGGCTAGCTTCTAGGGTTTAGCCTCTCTGATCTCGTGGTAGATCTACTCTTGTACTACCCATATCATCAATATTAATCAAGCAGGAGTACGGTTTTACCTCCATCGAGAGGGCCCGAACCTGGGTAAAAACATCGTGTCCCTTGTCTCCTGTTACCATCCGCCTAGACGCACAGATCAGGACCCCCTACCCAAGATCCACCGGTTTTGACACCGACATTGGTGCTTTCATTGAGAGTTCCTCTGTGTTGTCATCTTTAGGCTCGATGGCTCCTCTGATCATCAACAACGATGCGGTCCAGGGTGAGACTTTTTTCCCAGACAGATCTTCGTATTCGGCGGCTTTGCACTATAGGCCAATTCACTTGGCCATCTGGAGCAGATTGAAGCTACGCCCCTGGCCATCAGGTCAGGTTTGGAAGTTTGAACTACACGGCTGACGTCCGCGGAGACTTGATATTCGACGGATTCGAGCCACAGCCAAGCGCGCCGCATTGTCATGATGGGCATGATCTAGCTCTGCCGCCGAACAATGCCCTGGAGGCCGCACCAGAGTCTTCTCCAACCCTTAGCTCGGAGCCGACTGCGCCGACCGAGGACGGGTGGCTCGACACCGCCTCATGGGCTGCAATCTCTACGGCGATTGAGCCGAACACCATCCCTGTCCTTTGCAAGGCTAGTAACTCTAAGGTGCCGGACTCCCCTCTGGACTCTGAACCTTCCGCGCCCCTGCCAATCGAATCCGATTGGGCGGCGGTCATGGAGTTCACCGCCGTGGATATTTTTCAGCACTCGCCCTTTGGCGACATCCTGAATTCACTAAAGTCTCTTTCTCTATCAGGAGAGCCCTGGCCGGACTATGGTCAGGAAGGTTGGGATGTGGACGACGAAGAAATTCAAAGCCCACCCACCACCCACTTCGTAGCCACTGTCGATGATTTAGCCGACATGCTCGACTTCGACTCCGAAGACATCGACGGTATGGACGACGATGCAGGAGACGACCAAGAACCAGCGCCTATAGGGCACTGGAAGGCCACCTCGTCGTACGACATTTACATGGTGGACATCCCAAAATATGGGAACGGCGATGGAACAACGGAGGAGGACCCCTCCCAGAAACAGCCTAAGCGCCGGCGTTAGCGGCGCCGCTCTAAATCCCGCCACAGCAAAAACGGTGATTCTGGCACGGGAGACAATAACACCCCGGAAAGTGCCGAAGACAACCCCCTCCAGCAGGATTCAGCACAGGAGGATGGAGAAGCCAGCCTTCATGAGAGAGTGGCAGACAGAGAGGTAGAGGATGATAATTACATGCCTCCCTCCGAAGATGAGGCAAGCCTCGACGACGACAAATTTGTCGTGCCTGAGGATCCCGTCGAACAGGAGCGTTTCAAACGCAGGCTTATGGCCACGGCAAGCAGCCTCAAGAAAAAGCAGTAACAGCTTAGAGCTGATCAAGATTTGCTAGCTGACAGATGGACTGAAGTCCTTGTGACCGAAGAGTACGAACTCGAACGCCCCTCCAAGAGCTACCCAAAACGCAGGCTGCTACCCCTATTAGAGGAGGAAGCACTCAAACCTACATCACCAGCGCAGGATGCGGCCGACCGGCCACCTCGTGGCCGCGATAGAGAGGCCTCTCGGCCCTCCACTCAAGCCGCACCCCGGCGCTGCTCAAAAAATACCAAGGCACGAGGAAGTGCGCTAGACCTGCGAGACATATTGGAGGACAAGGCAAGGCAAACAAGATCGATCTACGGATCGCGTGGGCACCTCACTACACGTGACGACAACCATCATGCCGGTTACAGCAAATCCGGCCGGGCCGAACACAGCAGACAAAGCCCATTTGAGCTACGTGGTCATATAGCCCAATACAGAGGCACCGCACACCCACTATGCTTCACAGACGAAGTGATGGATCATCAAATCCCCGAGGGTTTCAAACCCGTAAACATTGAATCATACGATGGCACAACAGATCCTGCGGTTTGGATCGAGGACTATCTCCTTCATATCCACATGGCCCGTGGTGATGATCTACACGCCATCAAATACCTCCCACTCAAGCTTAAAGGACCAGCTCGACATTGGCTTAATAGCTTGCCAGCGGAGTCAATTGGTTGTTGGGAAGACCTGAATGCCACATTCCTCGACAATTTCCAGGGCACCTATGTGCGACCACCGGACGCTGATGACCTAAGCCACATAATTCAGCAGCCAGAGGAATCATCCAGACAATTCTGGACACAGTTCCTAACCAAGAAAAATCAAACCGTCGACTCTCTGGATGCAGAGGCCCTTGCAGCTTTCAAACATAACATCCGCGACGAGTGGCTTGCCCGGCACCTAGGATAGGAAAAGCCGAAATCCATGGCAGCCCTCACAACACTCATTTCCCGCTTTTGCACGGGAGAGGACAGCTGGCTAGCTCGTAGTAACAACATGACCAAGAGCCCTGGTAATTCGGATACCAAGGACAGCAACAGCAGGTCGCGTCGCAACAAGCACAAGCGCCGCATTAATGGCGATTATGCTGAGGATACGGCAGTCAATGCCGGATTCAGAGGCTCTAAACCCGGTCAGCAGAAGAAGCCATTCAAAAGAAATACTCCGGGCCCGTCCAATTTGGACCGAATACTCGATCGCTTGTGCCAGATACACGGCACCCCCGAAAAACCAGCCAACCACACCAACAGGGATTGTTGGGTGTTCAAGCAGGCAGGCAAGTTAAATGACGTAAACAATGACAAGGGGCTGCATAGCAACGACGAGGAGGAGCCCCGGCCGCCGAACAATAGAGGATAGAAGGGCTTCCCCCTACAAGTGCGGACGGTGAACAAGATATACGCAACCCACATACCCAAAAGGGAGCGGAAGTGTGCACTAAGGGACGTATATGCGACGGAGCCAGTCGCCCCAAACTTCAATCCGTGGTCCTCCTGCCCGATCACTTTTGATCGAAGGGACAACCCCACTAGCATCCGCCATGGCGGATTCACCGCGTTGGTTCTAGACCCAATCATTGATGGATTTCACCTCACTAGAGTCCTGATGGACAGCAGCAACATCCTGAACTTGCTTTATCAGGATACAGTGTGCAAAATGGGCATAGACCCCTCAAGGATTAAACCCACAAAGACGACCTTTAAAGGCGTCATACCAGGTGTAGAGGCCAACTGTACAGGCTCATTTACAATTGAAGTGGTCTTCGGATCTCCGGATAACTTCCGAAGCGAGGAGTTAATCTTCGACATAGTCCCGTTCCGCAGCGGCTATCACGCACTGCTCGGACGAACCGCATTTGCAAAGTTCAATGCGGTGCCGCACTACGCATACCTCAAGCTCAAGATGCCAGGCCCTTGAGGAGTCATTACAGTCAACGGAAACACCGAACACTCTCTCCGAACGGAGGAGCATACGGCGGCCCTCGTGGCGGAAATACAAAGCAGCCTCTCAAGGCAATCCTCGAGTCCTGCTATTAAACATCCGGACACCGTCAAGCGCGCCCGGAGTAACCTACAATAAGACCGCCTGGCACGTCCCAAGCATGCGTAGCAATGCGGCCCCAACCCCAGCCCTCGCAACATTGCGGAACCAGTACTACGCGTACACAATTACGCTCTGGAAATACCATGGGCATAGGGGGAGGGGCACGACCACGGCAGGCCCAGAATACGGCTCAACCGCACCAGGGGCTCCCAATTGTGTCATTCTTTTTTTTTCTCTTACTTTCAGGACTCCCTTTCTCAAGAAGCCCTGTCCGGCAGTAGAATCGCCGAACATACAATGCAACAGCCAGGGAAGCAGAAAGCTACGTCAAGTGTCCAGGTGGTCTCTATAACGAGCAGTATACCTGTTTTACATATCATCCCGCAGCTCGCTCCTGGAGGGGGACATGTCAAATAGTCCCATCCCTTGCTTATCGCACTATTTGTATCGTTCTGCTTTTACCGCAAATTTTTTAATAAACAATGCACAACTTTTGCCTATTATTGCATTCCTTTTTCTTATCTATATATTTCACTTATGACATGTTGCATCCGTATGCTTTGGTACGGCCAAATACACCAGGGGCTTAAGTACCCCAAAATATGGTGTGATAAGTCCGAACACTTTCACAAGTGCGGCATCCCGAACTTATAACATTATATGCATCGACTCCGAATCATGTCTTGGGTCAATAGTTGGGTTTGCCTGGTTCCCATGTTTTGTTACCTTACGTTTCGTTATATCGGCTAAGGTAGCGCTGGGAGAACCACTGCGATTGTGCCCCGGTTGAGCTAGGTTGAGCACCTTAGTGGAGAAAGCTAAAACTGACCGTCATGATAGGGCGAGAGCCGGTTGCTGTTCGAGAGGTTTTCGAGTCCCTAAAGACTTATGCCGCTTAGAGCGAGGAGCCGACTTTGTCCGGCCCAGGTGTGGATAGCGCCCCGAATTCGGTCTTCCGAATACTAGGGGCTTCGCCAAAATTTAAAATTATAGAATTCTATGGCTAAGTGAGAGTGTTCAAGCATTATAGTCCGGTTGCCTTGTTTGTTGCATTGAGCGCCTCCCTCGAAGGACCCAAGAACGGGAAAAAGAGCGCTCAAGTTTATCCCGAACACCCCAGCACTCGCGGCATGGGGGCAGAAGCCGAAGACTCACCATCTCTCAAATTTAATAAACGGCCGCACAGAAAGTAATATTTTGAATTCACAAGCATTGCTTAGTGCATATGAACAAGTTTTCAAGCGTACAGGATAACAAATGCGAGTTTACTCAAAAATTACATCTTTGGAGCATTCACTCGCTATAAGGCAGGCACCCTTCAGGACACCCGCATAATACATCTCGGGCTTGCGATACTCCCTGCCCGGCGATGGAGCGTCCGTCACAAGCTTCTCAGCGTCCATCTTGCCCCAGTGCACTTTAGCACGGGCAAGGGCCCTACGGGCACCTTCGATACAGACGGAGCGCTTGACGACTTTAATCCATGGATAGGCGTCCACCAGCCGGCTCACCAGCCCGAAGTAGCTCCCAGGCATGGCTTCCTTAGGCTACAACCGAACTATGAGGCCCTTCATGGCCTGTTCAACCACCTTATGGAGCTCGACCAGCTGCTTCAGCTGGTCACTCAAGGGCACCAGGTGTCCGGCCTCAGCATACTGAGACCGGAACACCTTCTCCGTCGAGCTCCCCTCCTCGGCCCGGTAGAATGCGGCAGCATCGGGCACACTACGGGGCAGATCTGCGAATGCTCCTGGAGAGCTTCGGATTCGGGTAAGTAATAAGTAATTCACTTTCATGTGCTTGCTTTGCATGAAGAATGCCTTACCCGCCGCTATCTTCTTCATTGCCTCAATTTCCTGGAGGGCTTTTTGGGCTTCGGCCTTAGCGGCTTTGGCGCTCTCAAGAGCCGAGGCGAGCTCGGACTCTTGAGTCTTTGAGTCACGCTCCAAACTCTCGTGTTTTTCCACGAGAGCCTGGAGCTCTTGCCGCACCTCCGCCACCCGCGCCTCCTGCTTCTCTCGCTCGGTGCACTCCGCGGCTGCATTGCTTTCGGCCTTGGATAACGCCTCCTTCAGGGTCGCCACCTCATTCGTGGCCCCTGCAATTCTCACGTTATTCCTGCTATTTTTTGCAACCACATCTTTTATATACTTCCATAAGGTATTACTTACCTTCCTTGTCCTCGAGCTTCTTTTTGGCAAGGCCGAGCTCGTTCTCAGACCGCTCGAGCCTCTGCTTCAATGCATCGACCTCCGCAGTCAGTGCGGCAGAGGTCAGCAGTGCAAACTTCATTCCCCATATTGACATACTTATGTTAGACTCCTGCGTACATCTTTTTAGATCCTCAGTTCGGCTTTTCTTTCCGAACACCAAACTGAGCATCAAGGGCTACTGTCTATGTGGTAATATTTTTACATATCTTAAATACATACCTCAAAGCCTGTTAGAAGGCTCGCACAGGTTTCAGTCAGCACGCTCTTGGCGGACTGAACTTTCTGGATCACCACATTCATAACAGTGCGGTGCTCCTCGTCGATGGAGGCGCCGTTAAGCGCCTCCAGCAAATTATCCGGTGCCTCCGGTTGGATGGAGGTCACCGGTGTCGCAATCTCGCCCTTCTTACGAAGGGGCCGCCTGCCGGACTCCGGAACCACTGAAGGTTCCGATGCGGAGTCCGGCCCAGGGCTGGACTTAGAGCCCTTTGGGGTTTGATCCCCCTTATGCCCGGAGTCCGGGAGGTTGCCTTGCGGCGCCTTCGGGACCTCCTCCTCCTGGCTGGGCCCCTTTTGGGACCCCACCTCAGCATCATCCACAGCGCGAGGAGAGGAGGCGGCCGGAAGTGAAGTGCTATTCACGTCCGACGGAGCCAGGGAGCCGCTCGTTGAAGTGTCGAGCCCGTCCTTGGGCGGGCTGCAGGGTTGTATTTGGCATTAGGACATTCTATACGACAAACGATACGCCTTGAGTTATTCTCGTATCCGGATACTTACGATGTCGCCGGGGGCTTAGGCCTCGGTGGCCACTCCTCTTCGCCATCGTCGGGGGTTGGTGGAGTAGTCCGGAGGAAGGGTCCTTCCCTTCTTGGACCCTCCAGCCTCCCCAGTTGGGGCGGCCTTCCTTTTCTTCTCTCCCCCCGCTGGGGTAGAGGCCTCTTTTTCCTCCTCCTCGTCTTCGCGGGAGGAGTCCGCCTCAGAGTCATTGGACAATGAGTCCGATAACACCTGGCGCTAGGAACTCTTTCGAGTTCCCGTGGCCTTCTTCTCCGGCACCACGTGAGGCACCGGAACCAGCAGCCCCGTCAATCGGGCGTCCGCTGGGTTTTCTGGCAAGGGAGCCGGACAGTTAACCTGCCCGTACTTCTTCTGCCAGGCCTATCAAAGGTAAGGGAGTTTAGATCCCGCATAGAGTCAAACTATGAAAAAACAAGTGTCCTTTAAAGGGTAAAATAGCTTACCTCGCTGGCTTGACGCTGCGAGCTAAATCCGCGATCTTCAATAGTGGATGCGGGAGCCTCGGCGCCCTTGAACAGCACCTTCCAGGCATCTTCATACGTAGTGTCGAAGAGCCTGCTCAAAGTTTGGTGCTGTGTCGGATCAAACTCCCACAAGTTGAAGGCCCATTGTTGGCACGGGAGGATCCGGCGGATGAGCATGACCTGGACTACGTTGACGAGATTGAGCTTCTTGTTCACAAGGTTTTGGACGCAAGTTTGGAGTCCGGTCAGCTCTTCCGAATTACCCCATGTCAGGCCCTTCTCTTTCCAGGAGGTGAGCCGTGTGGGGATGCCAGATCGGAATTCAGGGGCCGTTGCCCACTCAGGGTCACACGGCTCGGTAATGTAGAAACCACCCCGATTGCCACCCTTTGATGGTTTCTACGAAGGAGCCCTCGAGCCATATAACGTTGGGCATCTTGCCCACCATGGTGCCTCCACACTCCGCCTGCTGGCCGCCCACTACCTTCGACTTGACATTGGAGGTCTTTAGACATAAGCCGAAGTGGGGCTTGATGCGGAGGAAGGCCTCGCACACGACGATAAACGCCGAGATGTTGAGGATGAAGTTCGGGGCCAGATCATGGAAATCCAGGCCGTAGTAGAACATGAGCCCCCGGACAAATGGGTGGAGTGGGAAGCCCAGTCCGCGGAGGAAATGGGGGAGGAATACCACCCTCTCATGGGGCCTGGGGGTGGGGACGAGCTGCCCCTCGTCTGGAAGCCGGTGCGCAATGTCGTTGTGTAGGTATCCGGCTTTCCTCAACTTTTTGATGTGTCCCTCGGTGACGTAGGAGGCCATCCACTTGCCTCCTGCTCCTGACATGGCTGGGGAAGGTTGAGGCGAGATGTGCGGACTTGGGCGCTGGAGCTCGAGTGCGCGGAAATGGATGAGCAAAGGAGGAAGAAGGTGTGTGTGAAAAAGTGGATCCTTATCCCCTTATATGGACGGACGAAACTATGCGTCCCCACCAGCCTGGTAAAACTCGCTTATCTCCCAAGCGCCATAATCAGTGGCGCGATTGGGTTACCCACGCCCGTATTGATGAGAATCCCAGAATAAGGGGACATGATCTCTGCTTTGACAAGACGTGCCAAGGAAACCGCCTCGCTAAACGCGCTGAGGTGGAACAGTAAAAACGATTCGAATAAAGACTTGGCCGTGGCGTGATGCCACTGAATACGTCAGCAGATTGAAGTTGTGTAAATATTATTCTCTCTACGGTGGTATGTGGAACTTATTTTGCGGAGCCGGACACTATCCTTGTGTTCAAAATCTTCTATGAAGTATTCGCAGGAGGAACCCGCCTTGCAATGCCGAAGACAATATGCGCGCCGGACTCGTCGTCATTGAAGCCTGGTGAGGGAGTCCTGGATTAGGGGGTGTCCGGATGGCCGGACTATGACCTTCGGCCGGACTCCCGGATTATGAAGATACAAGATTGAAGACTCCGTCCCGTGTCCGGATGGGACTTTCCTTGGCATGGAAGGCAAGCTTGGTGATACGATATGAAGATCTCCTCCCATTGTAACCGACTCTGTGTAACCCTAGCCCTCTCCGGTGTCTATATAAACCGGAGAGTTTTAGTCCGTAGGACGAACAACAATCATACCATAGGCTAGCTTCTAGGGTTTAGCCTCTCCGATCTCGTGGTAGATCCACTCTTGTACTACCCATATCATCAATATTAATCAAGCAGGAGTAGGGTTTTACCTCCATCGAGAGGGCCTGAACCTGGGTAAAAACATTGTGTCCCTTGCCTCCTGTTACCATCCGCCTAGACGCACAGTTTGGGACCCCCTACCCGAGATCCGCCGGTTTTGACACCGGCATTGGTGCTTTCGTTGAGAGTTCCTCTGTGTCGTCGCCTTTAGGCACGATGGCTTCTTCAATCATCAATAACAACGCGGTCCAGGGTGAGACCTTTCTCCCCGGACAGATCTTCGTATTCGGCGGCTTCGTACTGCGGGCCAACTCGTTTGGCCATCTGGAGCAGATCGAAAGCTACGCCCCTGGCCATCAGGTTAGGTTCGAAAGCTTAAATTACACGGGCGACATTCGCGGGGACTTGATCTTCGATGGATTCGAGCCATGGCCGAGCACGCCGCACTATCACGATGGGCATGATTTAGCTCTGCCGCTGGACAACGCCCAGAGCGTCGCTCAGGTGCCCGCTCCGACCATTAGCTCGGAGCCTGCTACGCTAGTCGGGGATGGACAGTTGGACGCCACCCCGGAAGCCGCAATCTCTACGACCATACAGCCGAATACTAGCCTAGTCCTTTACACGGCCTGTGACTCCAAGTTGCCGGACTCCTCTCCGGACTCCGTATATTCCGCACCCCTTCCGATCGAACCCGATTGGGCTCCGATCATGGAGTTCACCGCCGCGGACGTCTTTCAGCACTCGCCCTTTGGCGATATCCTGAATTCACTGAAGTCTCTCTCTTTGTCAGGAGAGCCTTGGCCGGATTACGGTCAGCATGGTTGGGATGCGGTCGACAAAGAAATTCGAAACCCACCCACCACCCACTTGGTAGCCACTGTCGACGATGAAACCGACATGCTTGACTTCGACTCCGAAGACATCGACGGTATGGACGCCGATAAAGGAGACGAACAAGAACCAACACCTATAGGGCATTGTAAACCCGCCTCATCATACGATGTATACATGGTGGACACACCTAACAGAAATGACAACGAGGATCAAAAGGGCGCAACCAGGGATCGCTCCCTAGAAACACAATCAAAGCGGCGGCGTAAGCGCAAAGCCAAGCCCCACCTCGACAAAGACCCAGCCATAGAGCAGGGTGAATCAACGGAAGAGGAACATGCCATCGAGCAACCGTCCAAACAGGGCGGACAATCCGAACAACCCATCCCCGGGAAAGATAATAGTCCGGACGAGCTCACACCGGACAAATTGTTGGAACATCAGAACCTCCACCAAAGGCTCGTTGCCACTGCACGTAGCCTGAAAAAGCAGAAGCGGAGGCTCAAAACAGCGGAAGATGCACTCAGGATCAGATGGGGCAAAGTACTCAATACCGCACACAAATACGGCAACCGTCGTCATACAAAGAGTTATCCGAAGCGGAAACTACTTCCGGAATTTGATGAAGAGGACATAAAGCCCCAGCAGTCAAAAAATAAGGAAGCCACAAGGCTGGATAGACGACCCCATGATCGATCTCAAGCAACGAAGGGCGCCGCACTCAATACGGCGCGCGACCCGTCCAAGAATTCGCATCAAAAAACTGGCCCAACCAGATCCATCTACGGGCCGAGAAAGCAAGCTCCAGTGGGCAATGCAATGCAAAAAATATCCGACCATCGTGGCACACCTAAATACAGGGGCGCCGCGCATACCCTATGTTTCACCGATGAGGTGCTGGACCACGAATTTCCAGCGGGATTCAAGCCCATAAACATAGAAGCATACGACGGAACAACAGACCCTGGAGTCTGGATCGAGGATTATATCCTCCACATACACATGGCCAGAGGAGATGACCTCCACGCCATAAAATACTTACCCCTTAAGCTCAAAGGGCCAGCCTGGCATTGGCTTAAAAGCCTTCCCAAAAACACCATGGGAAGTTGGGAAGCGCTCGAGGATGCTTTCCAGGCAAATTTTCAAGGGACCTATGTCCGACCTCCGGATGCAGATGATCTGAGTCATATAACTCAGCAGCCCGGAGAGTCAGCCTGGAAACTCTGGAATAGATTCCTCACTAAAAAGAATCAGATAGTCGACTGTCCGTACGCCGAGGCTCTAGCAGCTTTCAAACATAGTGTCCGAGACGAATGGCTCGCCAGACACTTCGGCCAAGAAAAGCCAAGAACAATGGCCGCATTAACAAGCCTCATGACCCGCTTTTGTACAGGAGAGGACAGCTGGTTGGCAAGAAGCAGCACCAGTGTCCCGAATACATCCGAACCCAGAGATAGTAACGGGAAACCGCGCCGTAACAAAGAACCACGCCGGATAAAGGACAACAACCCGATGAGCACGGCAGTAAACGCCGGATTCAAAAGCTCTCAGCAAAATAAGAAAAAGGCGCCCCCAAAGATGACAGGGACGAGCTATCCAACCTCAACAAAATCTTGGACAAAATATGTCAAATCCACAGCACTCCTAGGAGACCTGCAAACCACACCCATAGAGATTGTTGGGTCTTCAAGCAGTCCGGCAAACTCAACGCCGAACACAAGGGGCTCGACACACCAAGCGAGGATGACGACGCACCCCACAAGCAGAACACCGGAGAACAAAATAAGTTCCCACAAGAAGTCAAGACAGTAAATTTACTTCAGATGACAAAAGGGAAAATCAGAACGGCGCTTACAAAGACACGCGCCGTACGGCCAGCCCCAGAGGAGCATCGCCACTGGTTGTTACAACCAATCACCTTCGATCATCAGGACTACTCCAAAGGAGCCCGGAACGCAGGCTGGACTGCCTTGGTCGTGAATCTGATTATTAACGGACTCCAATTTACAAAAGTCCTTATGGACGGCGGCAGTGACTTGAACCTGTTATATCAGGACACAATCCGCAAACTCGGGGTAAACCCAGCTATAATCCGCCATGGCAACACTTCCTTTCAAGGAGTCACACCGGGTCCAGATACCCAAATTGTGGGTTCCCTTTCGTTAGAAGTCACGTTCGGCTCACCCGACAACTTTCGAAGCGAAAAGCTAACATTCCACATCGCCCCATTCGTAAGTCACTATCAAGCGCTACTGGGACGTGAAGCTTTCGCCTGCTTTAACGCAATACCGCATTACACATCCCTTACACTTAAAATGCCCGACCCAAGGGGCATCATTTCATTACAGGGGAATATAAATTGACCCCCAAAGTACGGGCAAAGGTGCGGCCACCTGGAAAGCCGCCTGGACAGCCGCCCACTAATCCAGCCCTACTATCCCGGACACGGCTCGACGAGTCCGGCGTAAACATGCTTAATAGCCGCATAACCCCGTAGAAGGGGCTCCGCGTGTTCACGCCCGGAGACAATATGGCTCAATTCTTGCTCCAACTATATTTTGTTTATTTTAATATAGATTTCTCGCACGCTTATTTTTTACTAAGTTCCTCTCTTTCACAGACGAACATCGTGCTACGCCCGTCCAGGATACGGCACAACGGAGACACATGCGCAGACGTGTAGCAGGGACCCGTTTCAAGGATTCTTTTCAGATTAAGACCCTGAGTAAACCTTTTTTACTGTCTCTTGTTGACAACATCCCCCGGTTTTCTCTATAACCGAGGAGGAGGCTGGCGTCTTGGCATGTGGCCACGCTAGAATTTTTGCACGTACCTGGACACCAGGGGCTTTTTTACCAAGGGCTCTATTTCGGCCTGTCCTCATAAAGACCGAATACCTTAGGGAGTGTTCGGCGTCGCGAGTTTGGCCCTATATGCATCAGCTCCGAATCATGTCTTTGGTCAAATGTTGGGTTTGCCCGGCTCCTGTGTTTTGCTGCCTTACGTTCCGTCATATCGGCTAACGCGGCACCAGGAGAACTACTGCGATTGTGCCCCGGTTCGGCCAGGCGAGAACCTCAGTAGAGAAAGCCGAAAACTGATTGTCATGATATAGCGAGAGACTGGTCAACCACTCGATGACTTTCGGAATCTTTAGGATTCCTCCACATTAACGAAGGGCCGCTTCCCGGTCAGGCACACTCGTGCCCCGAATTTGGGTGAGCGCGGTGCCCCTAGGGGCTATTCAGTAGCCCCACTGTCAAACTCCTATGGCTAAGTGAAAGTGCTAAAGCATTATAGTCCGGTTGCCTAGTTCGCAACGCCACCACCTCCTTTATAGGACCAAGATGTTGGATTAAGTGTGAAAAGGCGCCTTTTTGCGAACACCCCCGCATTCTATGCGCGGGGGCTGAAGCCAACGACTGCCATCTTTTAGGTTATATACAAATATATACATTAAATGGCCGCACATGAGGCATCATAATTCTTGCAAGCCCAAGTATAAAAAGCTTTTTCCATCAAAATATTCATTTTACAAATAGTATCAGCTATTCGAACACAACATCCTTCGAGCACTACGACTCTATTAAACGAGCGCCATAGAGAACTTCCTCAAAATAGTGCTTGGCAGGTACTCGGCTTTCGTCCGAATCTCGGGATGCAACAACACTGGCCTTCATATCCGCCCAGTATGTTTTGACATGGGCAAGAGCCATCTGTGCACCCTCTATGCACGCCGACCTCTTCATTGCATCAGCATGCGGCACCGAACCAAGGAACTGCTGCACCAAGCCAAAATAACTCTTCGGCTCCGACTTCTCCGGCCACAGATGACTCGCAACATACCTCATGGCGAGTCCGGATAACTTGTTCAGCTCCGCCCAGGCGGCCAAACGGTCGGATACTGAAAGTGGACGTTCTGGATTGTGGAACTGCGACCAGAAAAGCTCTTCCAATCCATGGTCACCTCGGCCGCGGAAGTGTTCGGTCGCGTCCGCCGCACTAGCTACCAAATCCAGATAAGTGTTTTCCACACTCCACTGCCGGTCTAACGGAGCATACTTGGGGTCTCCGAACTTCATCCGAAGCATATAGGGCTTTCCAGACGTGATATCTCCGGCCTGACGCAGCTCCTCCTTCATAGCTCTCATTGCAGAGCGAGTATCCTTGGCTTCGGCAGTGATCTTTTCATGGTCCTTCGGAGATGCCCTATCTTCTTGTTCAAGAAATTTACAGCGGTTGGTAGCATCCTTCAATTTTATGGCCATTTCGGCTACCACCTTTTTGCTCTGGCAGTGAGCAGCCTGTTCGGCTTTTAGCTCTTCAGCCGCTTTAACGGCAGCCGCATCGCTTCTCCTTGCTTGCTCCTTGGCTCGGGAAAGTTCCACCCGAAGGTTCTCCACGGCGGCAGCACCATTGTCACATCCCTAGTTCTAGTCTGCTTTGGGTTAGCTAGTGTTGTGTTGCATCATGTTTAAATTTCTCTTAAAGTTGAAATGGGGATTGTCCAAACCCTAGCATCAAAGGAATTCACTAGGTTCAACTAAAATAATTTCAGTGAATCCGAATGGCTTTCAAAAATGTTCATCATTTCTGGATAATGCTAGAAACCATAACCAGAGGTGTTGCACAATTTTCCATGACATATTTGGTCACTGAATTAAATCATATGTACCTTGCATTTGGGCATTTAAATGCTAGTAAATATTTTAAATCCTCAAATAATTCTGGAAATAAGTGTGTGCTATTGGAATTAATCTAACAGAGCCTATGATTATTTTCAGGATTTTTGAAGGTGTCTAACTATTTTTAATAAATCCACAAACTTACAGAAAAATAGAAAAACAAAAACTAAATTAAGTAAGAGAGAGAGAGAGAGACTTACCTGGCAGCCCAGCCATCCCACCTGGCAGCCTACTGGCCGGCCCAGCACTGTGCTGGCCCGTGCCAGCCACCTGCTTCCTCTCGCTAGGCAGGCAGAGAGGAGCGCGCCGGCGCGCGCGCGGGCGCCACGCCACCAGGCGGTCTGCCTGCGTCGCCTGGCCACCGCGACGCCTCGCGTCTTCTCATCGGCGCCACCCCGTAGCCCCCCTCTGGCCCCCTCTCACACTCTCCCGTGCTCCTCCCCTCCACTGGCTCTCTCCCTCGCACCACTTGAGCGGGTTCGTCGCCGCTGTTCGCCACCACCGCGGCCACCGCCTCTGCCTCGCCTCGCCGAAGCGCTCAGAAGCCCCGCCTCGTCCCCCTCTTCCTCCTCACCAAGATGGAAGGCGCCGGAAGCCCTGGATGCCGCCAGCTCCACCATCCCCATCCTCGGGCCGCCGAGATCGTCACCGCCATTCCGTCACCTCCAAGCCTCCTCCGAGCACGCCGACCATCCCAACATCTCCGCGGTGAGCTCACGGACCGAATTCCCCTCTTCCCCGCCTTGATTTTTGCTGTAGCCGTCGCCCCCTTGAAGACCGAACCGTGCCGCGACACGAGCTCGTCGCCGGCCACATTCCGGTGACCATTTGGTCCCAGGCATGCGCCCATCGTACTCACCGCATCACGTAGACACCGTAGGTGATAATCGCACATCGCCACGGCCATCGTAGCGTCGACCCCGAGCTCACCCGAGCTCCGGCGACCGCCAAGGTCGATGCCGACAACAACTCTGGCCTCCCCAGGCCCAACTGCCACCACCACTCGATGCGCGAGTTCACCAGCAGTCCGTAGCGCGTCTCCGCCGTCGATTTGGTCGACGGAGGACCAAATCCGAGCCTCGCCGCCGTGTCTGGCCTCGCCGGCATCGAGTCGCCGACGAGTTTGACCTGTTCAACCCGGGGTTTGACCTCCCTGGGGTCAACACACGTGGGCCCCGCCCCTGACTAGATTAGTTTAGGACTAATTACCCCCTGCTGACACTGATAGCGGGCCCAGTGGCTGTTAATTTGATTAGTTAGATTTAATTAACCCTGTTAGTTAATTGTGTCACTGACGTGTCGACCCCACTGGTCAGGTTTGACCTGGACCGGGTCAGTTGACCTGCTGACGTCACACCTACGTCATGCTGACGCAATTAATTTTTTTCTGGAATAAAGATAATCCAGGAAATTCCAGAAAATGTTATGAACTTCTAAAAATCATATAAATTCAACCGTCACTCAGAATGAAATAATTTATATATGAAAAATGATCAGAAAAATCCAATCTATCCATCTGTACCATTTTCATGCATGTTAGAACAACTTATGACTACTGTTTAGGACAATTCAATTAAATGGCATTTAAGAAATCACATATGGAGTTTGAATTTGAACCTAGGATTCAAACAAACTCTATTTAACTTGCTGCTAGTTGCATTAGCTCAAACCACAGCATATTGACATGTCATGATCATGCATCATATTGTGCATTGCATTGATTGTGTTTCTTCCATGTTTGTCGGTATTTGTCCCCTCTCAGTAGACGATGTTCTGACGATGAGTTCGATGACACCGATGAAAAACTATACTATCTTCAGAAGTGCCAGGCAAGCAAAACCCCCTTGTTCATTCCGATACAATCCCACTCTCTCGCTCCTGCTCTATTTTACTGCATTAGGACAACAACGATACAACTGTTACCTGATGCGGCAGTTGAACCCCTTAATCCTCTGCATGACCTGTCATTGCCACAGTAAATAGATGAAACCCACTAGCATGAGTAGGAGTTGTTTGAGCCCTGATGTGCCTACTCATTCATGCTTGTTTGTCATGCCTGCTATTGCTTAGAGTTGTGTCAGGTCTGATTCATCGGGGATGAATTGGAGGTGTGTAAACATGTCCTACTGTGTGTGAGCTAAGTGTGTGAACACGATTTGGTAAAGGTAGCGGTGAGAGGCCATGTAGGAGTACATGGTGGGTTGTCTCATTGCAGCCGTCCTCAGGAACTGAGTTCTGTGTTTGTGATCCATGAACAGTTACTACCACACATTGGGTTCTGGTAACTCGACCCCTCTCGACTTATTAATCAACATGATCTCTGTCCAGGAGTTGCAACTATTTTCTGGTGTTTGTAGGTAGTGTTAGTAGTCTACCAAGTGGCACCCGGTACAGGTGGGCTTGGGACAGACTAGGCACCGTGGCATGGTGTACCAAGCATAGATCCACCCGTCGAGGTGGGATTGGGAACCCTGCACACATCGTTTGGGGCCGTGAGCGACACCCCGGCCGGATCTCCTTGCGGATGGAACCCGAATAGGCGATAAACCTGGACGAGAGACTTGTGTGGTTAGTCAGGTCGTGGCCGACACCCTCGCTGGGCTTCCGCTTGAAGGTTGCCGAGTACATGTCGTGTAAACGGCGGTAAGTGGTGAGAGCGTGTGTGAAGAAGTACACCCCTGCAGGGTTAATATGATCTATTCAAATAGCCGTGTCCGCGGAAAAGGACTTCTGGGTTGCCTGTACAGTTCATAGACAAGTGAAAGTGGATACTCTAAAATACGCAAGATAAGCGTGAGTGCTATGGATGGCGTTCTCGTAGGGAGACGGGAGCGGATCGATAGTGGTGTATTGATATGGTGAATATGTGGACTCGTGTGCGCCACCTCAAAAGAGTTACTTGCAGTCGTAGTTCAGGTTAGCCATCGAGTCAAAGCTGGCTTGCTGCAGTTAAACTCCACCACCCCCTTTGTTGATAATGATGCATATGTAGTTAGTTCTGATGTAAGTCTTGCTGGGTACATTTGTACTCACGTTGCTTAATTAATGTTTTTGCAGAGAGACTTCAGTCTCGCTAGTAGTACCGTGTGGACTTCGACATTTAGCTTGTTACCTCAGCTACGATCTTGTGCCGTCGGCAGGATCTAGTAGATAGTCAGGCTTCTCAGCCTTTTTCATTTGTAGATGTCTGTACTCAGACATGTTAAGCTTCCGCTTGTGCTTGACTTGTGTGCTCTGAATGCTGGGTCATGAGACCCATGTTTGTAATATCTCGCTCCTCAGGGCCTATTGAATAAATACTTGAGTTGTAGAGTCATGTTGTGATGCCATGTTGTATTTGCACATATTGAGCATATTGTGTGTATGTTATTGAAATGCTTGGTATGTGTGGGATCTGACTATCTAGTTGTTTATCCTTAGTAGCCTCTCTTACTGGGAAATGTCTCCTTGTGTTTCCACTAAGCCATGGTAGCTTGCTACTGCTCCGGAACACTTAGGTTGGCCGACATGTGTCCTTCTTCGTTCCTGTGTCTGTCCCTTCAGGGAAATGTCACGCGATGAATATCGGAGTCCTGTTAGCCCGCTACAACCCGGTTCACCAGAGTCCTGCTAGCCCAGTGCTACAGCCTGGATTCACTCGATGATGACCGACACGTTCGATGTTGGGTCATGGATGCTTGTCCCTGTAAGTTTGTGCCACTTTGGGTTTACGACTAGCCATGTCAGCCCGGGCTCCTTATCATATGGATGCTAGCGGCACTATCATATACGTGTGCCAAAATACGCAAACGGTCCCGGGCAAAGGTAAGGCAACACCCGTGGGGATACCGTGCGTGAGGCCGCAAAGTGATATGAGGTGTTACATGCTAGATCGATGTGGCATTGAGTCGGGGTCCTGACAGCTTTGATATCAGAGCTTGACTGCCTGTAGGATTACCAAGCCAAACTGGTCGAAGTTGAGTCTAGAAATTCTTTAGTTATATAAGGGAATTGATTGTGGGATGGAACGTAAGGCTCTTTTTACTCCTTATACCTTATGCCCTTCTGATCTGAGTCATCTTATCTTTCCTACGGGGTTAAGGAATTAGGATTTCTCTTCTTTCTATCAGGATCACGTGTTACTAATCCGTAGACCTATAGGATTGATGGTTCTAAGCTTGAGTTCAGTTCCTACTATCTTCTGTATGTTATCTGTTGATCTTGAAACCTTGATATTGTGCTTCTGAGTGGCTATGCACCATTTTTGTAGCATGTCTCCAATCTTTCGAGCATTTACAGCCGTTATGCTGTCCGAGTCATCCCAGGTTTCTAAATAGTCTGATGCATTTGCAAACCCCTTCCTCCTGTTCCCGATGTGCCTTTGGTCAGATTAATCACACAAATCAGTGAGTTGAGGTACTTTATTACCTTGACCTATATGTTGGAGCTAGTATTATGACCCTAGGTGTCTCAGGGGATCATCTAGTAGTCTAGCCATGTTTTGTGTTCCCAGTGTGATGATTCTGGCCATCATTCTCGAAAGCATCCCGTGATGCCAGTTAGTAGTAGGTATTCTACTCCTGGGTTTCTGAGCCCAAGATTCACCCTACTTACTTCATGTTGATAGTAATTGCTAGTGCCTTTAGGATATTAGTAACCTTTGCGATAGTCCTCGAGGTCCGTGGTATATCGTTCTTCCAAATACCATGAACCATTCTTGGCAGGAGTTCTTTTGAACCAAAAGATCACAACCAGAGTGCTCTTGATGAGTTCTCCATTCTATATTGTGAATCTGCCAGTTCTACCACTCTGCATGGATTACCCAGAAGAAACTTGTTGAACTCGTTTGACATTCTAATCCATGCGTCCACAACTCAGAAAATCGTATGTACTTTTGAGTTGTCCCCCTTAGTCGTCTTTTGACCCTCGTCTATCAATTGATAGTCAAGAGTATGCGTGCATTCGTTCATCGATGCCTATTATTCTTGTGTTCCATCAAAGCCATTCTATTTCAGAATGACTAGGAGAAACAAACTCCAGTACCTCATCCATATCCAGGATTGGGTCAAAGTAGTTGTGTTCTGCAGATCAAATGCCAATCCAACTTTTGATTCTGTTCTATCTTGAAGTATTACCCACTTTATGTCAGGAACGTCATGAGAATTGCACCTTCTCTTATGAATTCTTGATGCAGTGATACTCTCGCCATCATCGATCATTCCTCGGTTCCGTGTTGTTGCAGCCGGAGTGCCGACAAGTGAATCGTGATGTGTGAACTCAATACTCCTTGCAACTCTGTTGCTTGGTAGTTAAAGGACAATAATTTCATTCTTAGCATGTTGGTTATTGAATCATCATTCTAAGATTGATCGTGCTACCTAGTCCATTCTCCTGGTGCACTCCTCGATCGATGAGTTAGGATTATTTCAAATCTTCGCTCTTTTGATCATATCGTCTTGCCCTGAAAAGCAAGATTGTTCTCGAGCTTAGTAACATATCAGTGGTTCGTGATTTTCCAAATATCTTCTCGAAAGTATTACCAGGTTGTTCCCTGACCCTTATGTTGAGTTTGTGATCAAGTTGGTTTATTCCTGTAAACCACCCTTTCTCCAAGAATCCGTGTTGGATACCCATGAGCTAGTTGGTTAAGGTAAACAACAACTTGGAGAGTTGGAAGATAAAAGCTTGTCTGACTTAGTTCATGTTAAGGGATATCTTTGTGTTGTGTGTGTGTTGAAGAAAGATGATATCTTCACCAATTGGTCCTCATGATCAATTGTTGGATTTATTGCCTTGTCAAAACTTGATTTGAGTGTGGGCTATCGTCAAATCAAATCAGAACCAACGATGTTCGTAATGTTGTCTTACTCGCGGTTGTCAAGCATACATCATTATATCTTTTGGGTTTGACCAATGCTATTACCTTGTTCACATAGTTATGGAGTTCCATCTATATGGAAATCTTGATAAATTGTTGTTGAGCCCATTGACAACATTTCATCATCTCCATGATTCATGTTGAACATCCAGCTAGTGTTGGAAACTTCTAAAAAGCATTATCTTCATGTCCCGCTCATGAAGCATATGCTCGGATGAAAGAAGTGACTTCCTCTAATTCACGTGCATTTGATGTAAGTTGCCACCGTGAATTCGAGAAAGTTTGTTTTTGCTCCTCTGGAATCATCCCAAGCCAGTCATGCATGTGCGAAGTATTCTATGGTCTGATAGACTGATCATCTTCATTCCGTATGTATCCCCTACCACACCAAGCCACTGATTGATTTGTTCAAGGTGAAGAAGCTCCTTCTTAAGAGTATACCTTATGCAAGGACTTCGATATCCTCGATGATGGCTCCCCACCTGAACTCGGTAGTGTTTTATTGTAAGACTACAATGTGATCATGTTTGTCTGGGACAACATGTTCACATGTTTGTAGCAGAACCATCTCATGTTTTGGAGCTTACTATCGTAGTTCATTTCCCGAGAATCTCGCAACGTCATCTCATGGATTTGTGTTGCAAACTTTCATTTTTCTTTCTAGACTTGATGAGTCTGGAATATTATGTTACCAACCAGATCTGAATCTCAGGCAGATATGATGGTTGGAACCTTACCAAGATCTATGATGTAGGTCCCGACAAGGTTGATGTTCTGGCCGACACACCTAGCCGGAAGATCTATCATTGTAGTATCTTGATTGAGCAAATCGACCATCTTCTCCATGAGGATCTCGAGTGACTTATTAGAAGTTGTTCCTTATGGATCCTTTGTTCTCCCGAAGCCAGACCTTTACTTGATGTTCCAGATACCGACTGGTATTGGGTTAAGCTGGTACATCAAGGAGAACATTAGAAGCGGAGTGCTAAATGTCTCTCGGTCGATCATCCAGATTTTGTCCCCTTGGCCCCGCCAAGGTGAAATCTGAGAAGGTGTTATCTTCCTTTGCATCTGCATTTTCTACCAGCATTCATCATGGTAGTATGTTGTGTTGCCAGGATCCTTGACACGGATATTGGTAAAACCCTGATGGATATGGAAATGCTCAAGTTCTTGAGAGCACGCACAAGTGCTAGGTGTTATCATCGGCAGTAACTGGGCTTGCTCTCAACTCCTCGGTTATGCTATAACTTCTCAAACAGTGGACTCACTCTCTACTGTTGAGCTTCTCCTCAGTTACTAAAATCATCCCTTGTGTTGTTTTCAACAAGGTAATCCACATCATCCATTCTAATCCAGGCATGCCATTCTACCGACCCCCTCCAAACGATCGCTCGAGAATTGCCTTAGGCTGGTATAAAGAATATCGATGATCTCTGAATCAAAGGTAATTCTTTTTGCCACTTAAGGGGATATTTCTATGAGCCACCTTTCCCTAAGGTGCCCCGTTATGGTATCATGGCAATTATTTCATCGCTATCTTGAAACCATTCACCATATCCTCAAGTGTGGAATTGTTGTCTACCTAGTGAACCCTTGTCATTTGTTCCACTCCATCCCTCTAGATGTGTGTTTTGTGTCTCAGCTCGAGTGGTGTTGCTATGCCTCATTCCGCGAGTTGATCCTAAGTTGTTCGATCTTCGAGAAGATCAATCCTTCCAGAGTCTCCTTCTCCTCTTGTTGTCATGTTAGTGGGAGTTCTCAGAGGAAGACATCGAGTCAAAGATGGTGATCGAATCAACGCCCCTATGAAGTGCAACCTGGATCGTGAAGATTGTGTTAGTTGCATTTTCCTCTTCATCTTACCCTACGCCTGAATCTCGAGACGAGATTCTTGCTTAGTGGGGGTGTGTTGTCACATCCCTAGTTCTAGTCTGCTCTGGGTTAGCTAGTGTTGTGTTGCATCATGTTTAAATTTCTCTTAAAGTTGAAATGGGGATTGTACAAACCCTAGCATCAAAGGAAATCACTAGGTTCAACTAAAATAATTTCAGTGAATCCAAATGGCTTTCAAAAATGTTCATCATTTCTGGATAATGCTAGAAACCAGAACCAGAGGTGTTGCACATTTTTCCATGACATATTTGGTCACTGAATTAAATCATATGTACCTTGCATTTGGGCATTTAAATGCTAGTAAATATTTTAAATGCTCAAATAATTCTGGAAATAAGTGTGTGCTGTTGGAATTAATCTAAACAGAGCCTATGATTATTTTCAGGATTTTTGAAGGTGTCTAACTATTTTTAATAAATCCACAAACTTACAGAAAAATAGAAAAACAGAAACTAAATTAAGTAAGAGAGAGAGACTTACCTGGCAGCGCAGCCAGCCCACCTGGCAGCCCACTGGCCGGCCCAGCACTGTGCTGGCCCGTGCCAGCCACTTGCTTCCTCTCGCCAGGCAGGCAGAGAGGAGCGCGCCGGCGCCCGCGTGGGCGCCACGCCACCAGGCTGTCTGCCTGCGTCGCCTGGCCACCGTGATGCCTCGCGTCTTCTCCTCGGCGCCACCCCGCAGCCCCCCTCTAGCCCCCTCTCACACTCTCCCGTGCTCCTCCCCTCCTCTGGTTCTCTCCATCGCACCACCCGAGCGGGTTCGTCGCCGCCGTTCGCCACCACCGCGGACACCGCCTCCGCCACGCCTCGCCGAAGCGCTCAGAAGCCCCGCCTCGTCCCCCTCTTCCTTCTCACCAAGATGGAAGGCGCCGGAAGCCCTGGATGCCGCCAGCTCCGCCGTCCCCTTCCTCGGGCCGCCAAGATCGTCACCGCCATTCCGTCACCTCCAAGCCTCCTCCGAGCACGCCGACCATCCCAACGTCTCCGCGGTGAGCTCACGGACCGAATTCCCCTCTTCCCCGCCTCGATTTCTTGCTGTAGCCGTCGCCCCTTGAAGACCGAACCGCGCCGCCGCACGAGCTCGTCGCCGGGCACATTCCGGTGACCATTTGGTAACAGGCATGCGCCCATCGTACTCACCGCATCACGTAGACGCCGTAGGTGATAATCACACATCGCCACGGCCATCGTAGCGTCGACCCCGAGCTCACCCGAGCTCCGACGACCGCCAAGGTCGACGCCGGCGAGAACTCCGGCCTCCCCAGGCCCAACCGCCACCACCACTCGATGCGTGAGTTCACCAGCAGTCCGTAGCGCGTCTCCGCCGTCGATTTGGTCGACGGAGGACCAAATCCGAGCCTCACCGCCGTGTCTGGCCTCGCCGGCATCGAGTCGCCGGCGAGTTTGACCTGTTCGACCCGGGGTTTGACCTCCCTGGGGTCAACACACGTGGGCCCCGCCCCTGACTAGATTAGTTTAGGACTAATTACCCCCTGCTGACACTGATAGCGGGCCCAGTGGCTGTTAATTTGATTAGTTAGATTTAATTAACCCTGTTAGTTAATTGTGTCACTGACGTGTCGACCCCACTGGTCAGGTTTGACCTGGACCGGGTCAGTTGACCTGCTGACGTCACACCTACGTCATGCTGACGCAATTAATCTTTTTCTGGAATAAAGATAATCCAGGAAATTCCAGAAAATGTTATGAACTTCTAAAAATCATATAAATTCAACCGTCACTCAGAATGAAATAATTTATATATGAAAAATGATCAGAAAAATCCAATCTATCCATCTGTACCATTTTCATGCATGTTAGAACAACTTATGACTACTGTTTAGGACAATTCAATTAAATGGCATTTAAGAAATCACATATGGAGTTTGAATTTGAACCTAGGATTCAAACAAACTCTATTTAACTTGCTGCTAGTTGCATTAGCTCAAACCACAGCATATTGACATGTCATGATCATGCATCATATTGTGCATTGCATTGATTGTGTTTCTTCCATGTTTGTCGGTATTTGTCCCCTCTCAGTAGACGATGTTCTGACGATGAGTTCGATGACACCGATGAAAAACTATACTATCTTCAGAAGTGCCAGGCAAGCAAAACCCCCTTGTTCATTCCGATACAATCCCACTCTCTCGCTCCTGCTCTATTTTACTGCATTAGGACAACAACGATACAACTGTTACCTGATGCGGCAGTTGAACCCCTTTATCCTCTGCATGACCTGTCATTGCCACAGTAAATAGATGAAACCCACTAGCATGAGTAGGAGTTGTTTGAGCCCTGATGTGCCTACTCATTCATGCTTGTTTGTCATGCCTGCTATTGCTTAGAGTTGTGTCAGGTCTGATTCATCGGGGATGAATTGGAGGTGTGTAAACATGTCCTACTGTGTGTGAGCTAAGTGTGTGAACACGATTTGGTAAAGGTAGCGGTGAGAGGCCATGTAGGAGTACATGGTGGGTTGTCTCATTGCAGCCGTCCTCAGGAACTGAGTTCTGTGTTTGTGATCCATGAACAGTTACTACCACACATTGGGTTCTGGTAACTCGACCCCTCTCGACTTATTAATCAACATGATCTCTGTCCAGGAGTTGCAACTATTTTCTGGTGTTTGTAGGTAGTGTTAGTAGTCTACCAAGTGGCACCCGGTACAGGTGGGCTTGGGACAGACTAGGCACCGTGGCATGGTGTACCAAGCATAGATCCACCCGTCGAGGTGGGATTGGGAACCCTGCACACATCGTTTGGGGCCGTGAGCGACACCCCGGCCGGATCTCCTTGCGGATGGAACCCGAATAGGCGATAAACCTGGACGAGAGACTTGTGTGGTTAGTTAGGTCGTGGCCGACACCCTCGCTGGGCTTCCGCTTGAAGGTTGCCGAGTACATGTCGTGTAAACGGCGGTAAGTGGTGAGAGCGTGTGTGAAGAAGTACACCCCTGCAGGGTTAATATGATCTATTCAAATAGCCGTGTCCGCGGAAAAGGACTTCTGGGTTGCCTGTACAGTTCATAGACAAGTGAAAGTGGATACTCTAAAATACGCAAGATAAGCGTGAGTGCTATGGATGGCGTTCTCGTAGGGAGACCGGAGCGGATCGATAGTGGTGTATTGATATGGTGAATATGTGGACTCGTGTGCGCCACCTCAAAAGAGTTACTTGCAGTCGTAGTTCAGGTTAGCCATCGAGTCAAAGCTGGCTTGCTGCAGTTAAACTCCACCACCCCCTTTGTTGATAATGATGCATATGTAGTTAGTTCTGATGTAAGTCTTGCTGGGTACATTTGTACTCACGTTGCTTAATTAATGTTTTTGCAGAGAGACTTCAGTCTCGCTAGTAGTACCGTGTGGACTTCGACATTTAGCTTGTTACCTCAGCTACGATCTTGTGCCGTCGGCAGGATCTAGTAGATAGTCAGGCTTCTCAGCCTTTTTCATTTGTAGATGTCTGTACTCAGACATGTTAAGCTTCCGCTTGTGCTTGACTTGTGTGCTCTGAATGCTGGGTCATGAGACCCATGTTTGTAATATCTCGCTCCTCAGGGCCTATTGAATAAATACTTGAGTTGTAGAGTCATGTTGTGATGCCATGTTGTATTTGCACATATTGAGCATATTGTGTGTATGTTATTGAAATGCTTGGTATGTGTGGGATCTGACTATCTAGTTGTTTATCCTTAGTAGCCTCTCTTACCGGGAAATGTCTCCTTGTGTTTCCACTAAGCCATGGTAGCTTGCTACTGCTCCGGAACACTTAGGTTGGCCGACATGTGTCCTTCTTCGTTCCTGTGTCTGTCCCTTCGGGGAAATGTCACGCGATGAATATCGGAGTCCTGTTAGCCCGCTACAACCCGGTTCACCAGAGTCCTGCTAGCCCAGTGCTACAGCCTGGATTCACTCGATGATGACCGACACGTTCGATGTTGGGTCATGGATGCTTGTCCCTGTAAGTTTGTGCCACTTTGGGTTTACGACTAGCCATGTCAGCCCGGGCTCCTTATCATATGGATGCTAGCGGCACTATCATATACGTGTGCCAAAATACGCAAACGGTCCCGGGCAAAGGTAAGGCAACACCCGTGGGGATACCGTGCGTGAGGCCGCAAAGTGATATGAGGTGTTACATGCTAGATCGATGTGGCATTGAGTCGGGGTCCTGACAGCTTTGATATCAGAGCTTGACTGCCTGTAGGATTACCAAGCCAAACTGGTCGAAGTTGAGTCTAGAAATTCTTTAGTTATATAAGGGAATTGATTGTGGGATGGAACGTAAGGCTCTTTTTACTCCTTATACCTTATGCCCTTCTGATCTGAGTCATCTTATCTTTCCTACGGGGTTAAGGAATTAGGATTTCTCTTCTTTCTATTAGGATCACGTGTTACTAATCCGTAGACCTATAGGATTGATGGTTCTAAGCTTGAGTTCAGTTCCTACTATCTTCTGTATGTTATCTGTTGATCTTGAAACCTTGATATTGTGCTTCTGAGTGGCTATGCACCATTTTTGTAGCATGTCTCCAATCTTTCGAGCATTTACAGCCGTTATGCTGTCCGAGTCATCCCAGGTTTCTAAATAGTCTGATGCATTTGCAAACCCCTTCCTCCTGTTCCCGATGTGCCTTTGGTCAGATTAATCACACAAATCAGTGAGTTGAGGTACTTTATTACCTTGACCTATATGTTGGAGCTAGTATTATGACCCTAGGTGTCTCAGGGGATCATCTAGTAGTCTAGCCATGTTTTGTGTTCCCAGTGTGATGATTCTGGCCATCATTCTCGAAAGCATCCCGTGATGCCAGTTAGTAGTAGGTATTCTACTCCTGGGTTTCTGAGCCCAAGATTCACCCTACTTACTTCATGTTGATAGTAATTGCTAGTGCCTTTAGGATATTAGTAACCTTTGCGATAGTCCTCGAGGTCCGTGGTATATCGTTCTTCCAAATACCATGAACCATTCTTGGTAGGAGTTCTTTTGAACCAAAAGATCACAACCAGAGTGCTCTTGATGAGTTCTCCATTCTATATTGTGAATCTGCCAGTTCTACCACTCTGCATGGATTACCCAGAAGAAACTTGTTGAACTCGTTCGACATTCTAATCCATGCGTCCACAACTCAGAAAATCATCTGTTCTTTTGAGTTGTCCCCCTTAGTCGTCTTTTGACCCTCGTCTATCAATTGATAGTCAAGAGTATGTGTGCATTCGTTCATCGATGCCTATTATTCTTGTGTTCCATCAAAGCCATTCTATTTCAGAATGACTAGGAGAAACAAACTCCAGTACCTCATCCATATCCAGGATTGGGTCAAAGTAGTTGTGTTCTGCAGATCAAATGCCAATCCAACTTTTGATTCTGTTCTATCTTGAAGTATTACCCACTTTATGTCAGGAACGTCATGAGAATTGCACCTTCTCTTATGAATTCTTGATGCAGTGATACTCTCGCCATCATCGATCATTCCTCGGTTCCGTGTTGTTGCAGCCGGAGTGCCGACAAGTGAATCGTGATGTGTGAACTCAATACTCCTTGCAACTCTGTTGCTTGGTAGTTAAAGGACAATAATTTCATTCTTAGCATGTTGGTTATTGAATCATCATTCTAAGATTGATCGTGCTACCTAGTCCATTCTCCTGGTGCACTCCTCGATCGATGAGTTAGGATTATTTCAAATCTTCGCTCTTTTGATCATATCGTCTTGCCCTGAAAAGCAAGATTGTTCTCGAGCTTAGTAACATATCAGTGGTTCGTGATTTTCCAAATATCTTCTCGAAAGTATTACCAGGTTGTTCCCTGACCCTTATGTTGAGTTTGTGATCAAGTTGGTTTATTCCTGTAAACCACCCTTTCTCCAAGAATCCGTGTTGGATACCCATGAGCTAGTTGGTTAAGGTAAACAACAACTTGGAGAGTTGGAAGATAAAAGCTTGTCTGACTTAGTTCATGTTAAGGGATATCTTTGTGTTGTGTGTGTGTTGAAGAAAGATGATATCTTCACCAATTGGTCCTCATGATCAATTGTTGGATTTATTGCCTTGTCAAAACTTGATTTGAGTGTGGGCTATCGTCAAATCAAATCAGAACCA
>NC_041387.1:193169980-193219196 GCF_002162155.2 Triticum dicoccoides | reverse complement strand
CTCCTCGGTTATGCTATAACTTCTCAAACAGTGGACTCACTCTCTACTGTTGAGCTTCTCCTCAGTTACTAAAATCATCCCTTGTGTTGTTTTCAACAAGGTAATCCACATCATCCATTCTAATCCAGGCATGCCATTCTACCGACCCCCTCCAAACGATCGCTCGAGAATTGCCTTAGGCTGGTATAAAGAATATCGATGATCTCTGAATCAAAGGTAATTCTTTTTGCCACTTAAGGGGATATTTCTATGAGCCACCTTTCCCTAAGGTGCCCCGTTATGGTATCATGGCAATTATTTCATCGCTATCTTGAAACCATTCACCATATCCTCAAGTGTGGAATTGTTGTCTACCTAGTGAACCCTTGTCATTTGTTCCACTCCATCCCTCTAGATGTGTGTTTTGTGTCTCAGCTCGAGTGGTGTTGCTATGCCTCATTCCGCGAGTTGATCCTAAGTTGTTCGATCTTCGAGAAGATCAATCCTTCCAGAGTCTCCTTCTCCTCTTGTTGTCATGTTAGTGGGAGTTCTCAGAGGAAGACATCGAGTCAAAGATGGTGATCGAATCAACGCCCCTATGAAGTGCAACCTGGATCGTGAAGATTGTGTTAGTTGCATTTTCCTCTTCATCTTACCCTACGCCTGAATCTCGAGACGAGATTCTTGCTTAGTGGGGGTGTGTTGTCACATCCCTAGTTCTAGTCTGCTCTGGGTTAGCTAGTGTTGTGTTGCATCATGTTTAAATTTCTCTTAAAGTTGAAATGGGGATTGTACAAACCCTAGCATCAAAGGAAATCACTAGGTTCAACTAAAATAATTTCAGTGAATCCAAATGGCTTTCAAAAATGTTCATCATTTCTGGATAATGCTAGAAACCATAACCAGAGGTGTTGCACATTTTTCCATGACATATTTGGTCACTGAATTAAATCATATGTACCTTGCATTTGGGCATTTAAATGCTAGTAAATATTTTAAATGCTCAAATAATTCTGGAAATAAGTGTGTGCTGTTGGAATTAATCTAAACAGAGCCTATGATTATTTTCAGGATTTTTGAAGGTGTCTAACTATTTTTAATAAATCCACAAACTTACAGAAAAATAGAAAAACAGAAACTAAATTAAGTAAGAGAGAGAGACTTACCTGGCAGCGCAGCCAGCCCACCTGGCAGCCCACTGGCCGGCCCAGCACTGTGCTGGCCCGTGCCAGCCACTTGCTTCCTCTCGCCAGGCAGGCAGAGAGGAGCGCGCCGGCGCCCGCGTGGGCGCCACGTCACCAGGCTGTCTGCCTGCGTCGCCTGGCCACCGTGATGCCTCGCGTCTTCTCCTCGGCGCCACCCCGCAGCCCCCCTCTAGCCCCCTCTCACACTCTCCCGTGCTCCTCCCCTCCTCTGGTTCTCTCCATCGCACCACCCGAGCGGGTTCGTCGCCGCCGTTCGCCACCACCGCGGACACCGCCTCCGCCACGCCTCGCCGAAGCGCTCAGAAGCCCCGCCTCGTCCCCCTCTTCCTTCTCACCAAGATGGAAGGCGCCGGAAGCCCTGGATGCCGCCAGCTCCGCCGTCCCCTTCCTCGGGCCGCCAAGATCGTCACCGCCATTCCGTCACCTCCAAGCCTCCTCCGAGCACGCCGACCATCCCAACGTCTCCGCGGTGAGCTCACGGACCGAATTCCCCTCTTCCCCGCCTCGATTTCTTGCTGTAGCCGTCGCCCCTTGAAGACCGAACCGCGCCGCCGCACGAGCTCGTCGCCGGCCACATTCCGGTGACCATTTGGTAACAGGCATGCGCCCATCGTACTCACCGCATCACGTAGACGCCGTAGGTGATAATCACACATCGCCACGGCCATCGTAGCGTCGACCCCGAGCTCACCCGAGCTCCGACGACCGCCAAGGTCGACACCGGCGAGAACTCCGGCCTCCCCAGGCCCAACCGCCACCACCACTCGATGCGCGAGTTCACCAGCAGTCCGTAGCGCGTCTCCGCCGTCGATTTGGTCGACGGAGGACCAAATCCGAGCCTCACCGCCGTGTCTGGCCTCGCCGGCATCGAGTCGCCGGCGAGTTTGACCTGTTCGACCCGGGGTTTGACCTCCCTGGGGTCAACACACGTGGGCCCCGCCCCTGACTAGATTAGTTTAGGACTAATTACCCCCTGCTGACACTGACAGCGGGCCCAGTGGCTGTTAATTTGATTAGTTAGATTTAATTAACCTTGTTAGTTAATTGTGTCACTGACGTGTCGACCCCACTGGTCAGGTTTGATCTGGACCGGGTCAGTTGACCTGCTGACGTCACACCTACGTCATGCTGATGCAATTAATATTTTTTTGGAATAAAGATAATCCAGGAAATTCCAGAAAATGTTATAAACTTCTAAAAATCATATAAATTCAACCGTAACTCAGAATGAAATAATTTATATATGAAAAATGATCAGAAAAATCCAATCTATCCATCTGTACCATTTTCATGCATGTTAGAACAACTTATGACTACTGTTTAGGACAATTCAATTAAATGGCATTTAAGAAATCACATATGGAGTTTGAATTTGAACCTAGGATTCAAACGAACTCTATTTAACTTGCTGCTAGTTGCATTAGCTCAAACCACAGCATATTGACATGTCATGATCATGCATCATATTGTGCATTGCATTGATTGTGTTTCTTCCATGTTTGTCGGTATTTGTCCCCTCTCAGTAGACGATGTTCCGACGATGAGTTCGATGACACCGTTGAAAAACTATACTATCTTCAGAAGTGCCAGGCAAGCAAAACCCCCTTGTTCATTCCGATACAATCCCACTCTCTCGCTCCTGCTCTATTTTACTGCATTAGGACAACAACGATACAACTGTTACCTGCTGCGGCAATTGAACCCCTTTATCCTCTGCATGACCTGTCATTGCCACAGTAAATAGATGAAACCCACTAGCATGAGTAGGAGTTGTTTGAGCCCTGATGTGCCTACTCATTCATGCTTGTTTGTCATGCCTGCTATTGCTTAGAGTTGTGTCAGGTCTGATTCATCGGGGATGAATTGGAGGTGTGTAAACATGTCCTACTTTGTGTGAGCTAAGTGTGTGAACACGATTTGGTAAAGGTAGCGGTGAGAGGCCATGTAGGAGTACATGGTGGGTTGTCTCATTGCAGCCGTCCTCAGGAACTGAGTTCTGTGTTTGTGATCCATGAACAGTTACTACCACACATTGGGTTCCGGTAACTCGACCCCTCTCGACTTATTAATCAACATGATCTCTGTCCAGGAGTTGCAACTAGTTTCTGGTGTTTGTAGGTAGTGTTAGTAGTCTACCAAGTGGCACCCGGTACAGGTGGGCTTGGGACAGACTAGGCACCATGGCACGGTGTACCAAGCGTAGATCCACCCGTCGAGGTGGGCTTGGGAACCCTGCACACATCGTTTGGGGCCGTGAGCGACACCCCGGCCGGATCTCCTTGCGGATGGAACCCGAATAAGCGATAAACCTGGACGAGAGACTTGTGTGATTAGTCAGGTCGTGGCCGACACCCTCGCTGGGCTTCCGCTTGAAGGTTGCCGAGTACATGTCGTGTAAACGGCGGTAAGTGGTGAGAGCGTGTGTGAAGAAGTACACCCCTGCAGGGTTAATATGATCTATTCGAATAGCCGTGTCCGCGGAAAAGGACTTCTGGGTTGCCTGTACGGTTCATAGACAAGTGAAAGTGGATACTCTAAAATACGCAAGATAAGCGTGAGTGCTATGGATGGCGTTCTCGTAGGGAGATGGGAGCGGATCCATAGTGGTGTATTGATATGGTGAATATGTGGACTCGTGTGCGCCACCTCAAAAGAGTTACTTGCAGTCGTAGTTCAGGTTAGCCTCCGAGTCAAAGCTGGCTTGCTGCAGTTAAACTCCACCACCCCCTTTGTTGATAATGATGCATATGTAGTTAGTTCTGATGTAGGTCTTGCTGGGTACATTTGTACTCACGTTGCTTAATTAATGTTTTTGCAGAGAGACTTCATTCTCGCTAGTAGTACCGCATGGACTTCGACGTTTAGCTTGTTACCTCAGCTACGATCTTGTGCCCTCAGCAGGATCTGGTAGATAGTCAGGCTTCTCAGCCTTTTTCATTTGTAGATGTCTGTACTCAGAGATGTTAAGCTTCCGCTTGTGCTTGACTTGTGTGCTCTGAATGCTGGGTCATGAGACCCATGTTTGTAATATCGCGCTCCTCGGAGCCTATTGAATAAATACTTGAGTTGTAGAGTCATGTTGTGATGCCATGTTGTATTTGCACATATCGAGCATATTGTGTGTATGTTATTGAAATGCTTGGTATGTGTGGGATCTGACAATCTAATTGTTTATCCTTAGTAGCCTCTCTTACCGGGAAATGTCTCCTAGTGTTTCCACTGAGCCATGGTAGCTTGCTACTGCTCCGTAACACTTAGGCTGGCCGGCATGTGTCCTTCTTCGTTCCTGTGTCTGTCCCTTCGGGGAAATGTCACGCGATGAATACCGGAGTCGTGTTAGCCTGCTACATCCCGGTTCACCCGAGTCCTGCTAGTCCAGTGCTACAGCCTGGATTCACTCGCTGATGACTGACACGTTCGATGTTGGGTCATGGATTCCTGTCCCTGTAAGTTTGTGCCACTTTGGGTTTACGACTAGCCATGTCAGCCCGGGCTCCTTATCATATGGATGCTAGCGACACTATCATATACGTGTGCCAAAAGACGCAAACGGTCCCGGGCAAAGGTAAGGTGACACCCGTGGGGATACCGTGCGTGAGGCCGCAAAGTGATATGAGGTGTTACATGCTAGATCGATGTGGCATTGAGTCGGGGTCCTGACAACCATCTACATTAAGAACATATATATAAGGCCCGAGCATCAAGCTCCTATTACCAGGTGTCTTTGGAACATACCTTGTGCCTCGTCCAGCTGCTTATTTACAAGCGCGATGTCAGCATCTGCTACGTCAAGTTGCCGCTTTAGCTCGGCAGATTCATCAGTCCGGCTAGCCACCGAACGCCTCGCCACCTTCATGGAAAAGGCAACATATTATACCTGGGGTTATGATCCTCTGTGCGCCATCACTCTTGACGACACACAGAGTCTCAGGGGCTACTATTTATATAGGGCACATTTAATATGCGGCTCTACCAAAAGGTACAACTTTTTGCGTACCTCAAAGCCTGTTAGCAATCTCTTGGCAGCCTCGTACAATCCGCTTTCCACGGATGAAACCCTTCCAATCACCGTATTCATCAACATATTGTGTTCTTCTGAGATGGACGCCCTACCAAGCAGATCCTTTAGCCCCTCCGACTGCGCACCGGAGGGTGACGGACTAGCCTGACCACCTTTTTCAGGGTCCGGACTTGCGAAAACCCTCCGAGACGACACCTCGGGGTCGCCTGCCTCGTGATACGGTGCAACAAGAGGAGGCGTTTCGCTATCTATCATCTCCGGACGAAGATCCCCTGAAGATGAGCTCTGCTGAGAAGGGTTGAGATCCGAACTGCAAGGTAATGTTTTGGTCACTTTCCTCAGAAATAAGACAGGTGTGTCATTTATTATGGAACCCCTCCCTTCACTTATGTCTCGGGAGAGAGCGGGTCCCCTTTAGGGGGCGATTTGGCCGGGGCGTTCTCCGGTGCCGAACCCTCTGGTGAAGATTTCTTCCCCCGTTTTGAGGCCATCACCTCCGGGTCTTCAGAGGCAGTCCTTTTCTTTCCCTGGTTGGGGGAATTTTCGATTCTTCCCTTCCTAACAGCCTCCTTCGCGGAGGCAGTAGCTCCTTGGTTCCCCCCTTTGCCTTCCGCCAAAAGAGCGACCTCCAGCATCCTGGTTAGCATGGGATTCGGCACGGTCTCGGGCAGGGGGGCTGGACACCTGATAAGCTTTGCCTTCACTATCAACTCCTATTCAAAAGACAACTTTGTTAAGGGTAATTTTGTGATGAAAATACGGATGGTGTGTCCAAATACGGGGCTACTTACCTTAGCATCCGGGCGATTGCAGCTCAGACCTGCATCCTCGGACAAATCCGGACACCTTGCTTGTGATCCGAAGAACAATTTGTACATCTCCACGGGTGTCGCACCCATGAAATGTTGGAGGACTCGCGGTCCCTCCGGATTAAATTCCCATAGGCGGAGAGGTCGATGTTTGCAGGGCAGTGTGCGGCGAATCAGCATGACTTGCACCACTACGGTCAAATTAATATCTCTTTCTAGAAGATCTCGAATGCGGTCCTGCAGCAAGGGCACATCTTTGGGCGGCCCCCAGATAAGTCCTTCATTAACCCATGACGCTAGCCGTGGTGGGGGACCCGAGCGAAAAGTAGGTGGCGCCACCCATGTGGTGCCCCTGGGGGCTGTGATGTAAAACCAGTCCCGTTGCCATAAGCCGAACTCCTCTTGAAAAGAGCCTTCAGGCCATTTAGCGTCGTCCATCTTGCTTATTATAGCTCCTCCTCACTCAGCGTGCTGCCCCTCGATCATCTTTGGTTCCACCTTCAAGGTTTTTAGCCACAATCCGAAGTGAGGAGTGATATGGAGGAAGGCCTCACACACGACAATGAATGATGAGATTTGGAGGATGGACTCTGGAGCTAAGTCGTGGAACTCCAGCCCGTAATAAAACATAAGCCCCCTCACAAAGGGATCAATCGGGAAGCCTAGCCCCCGAAGGAAGTGAGATGCGAACAACACGCTCTCACCGGGATGGGGAGCGGGAATGGCCTGCCCTTGAGCAGGCAGCCTATGCGAGATTTTGCCAGTTAGATACCTGGCATCTCTCAGTTTTCGCACATCTTCTTCCGTAATGGAGGAAGGCATCCACCGGCCTTGAAGGTCGGAGCCGGACATTGTCGAGGGTCCGAAGCGCCTAAAACTATAGCTTTGGGTGTTGGAACTCAAAGCAAGGGGCGGATTTGATTGGATTGAGAAGAAGGGAGCCGAGCCTTGGTCCCTTTATAAAGGAGTTGAATACCAAGAGCCCTCCCCGTAACAGTTTCAGACTCGCTTTCAATTAGGGAGTCATACCAAAGGCACGGTTGGGTTACCCACGCCCGTATTGATGAGAATCCTGGAATAAGGGGACACGATCTCTGCTTTGACAAGACGTGCCAAGGAAACTGCCTCGCTAAACGCGCTGAGGTGGAACAGTAAAATGATTTGAATAAAGACATGGCCATGATGTCATGCTACGGAATACGTCAGCAGATTAGATTTGTGCAGATATTATTCTCTCTACGGTGGCATGTGGAACTTATCTTTCAGAGATGGACACTATCCTTGTGTTCAACATCATCTATGGAGTATTCAGAGAAGGAACCCGTCTTGCAATGCCGAAGACAATTTGTGCGCTGGACTCGTCGTCATTGAAGCCTGGTTCAGGGGCTACTGAGGGAGTCCTGGATTAGGGGGTGTCCGGATGGCCGGACTATGACCTTTGGCCGGACTCCCGGATTATGAAGATACAAGATTGAAGACTCCGTCCCGTGTCCGGATGGGACTTTCCTTGGCGTGGAAGGCAAGCTTGGTGATACGATATGAAGATCTCCTCCCATTGTAACTGACTCTGTGTAACCCTAGCCCTCTCCGGTGTCTATATAAACCGGAGAGTTTTAGTCCGTAGGACGAACAACAATCATACCATAGGCTAGCTTCTAGGGTTTAGCCTCTCCGATCTCGTGGTAGATCCACTCTTTTACTACCCATATCATCAATATTAATCAAGCAGGAGTAGGGTTTTACCTCCATCGAGAGGGCCCGAACCTGGGTAAAAACATCGTGTCCCTTGCCTCTTGTTACCATCCGCCTAGACGCACAGTTCGGGACCCCCTATCCGAGATCCGTCGGTTTTGACACCGACACCTGGTTCAGGGGCTACTGAGGGAGTCCCGGATTAGGGGGTGTCCGGATAGCCGGACTATGACCATTGGCCGGACTCCTGGACTATGAAGATACAAGATTGAAGACTTCGTCCCGTGTCCGGATGGGACTTTCCTTGGCGTGGAAGGCAAGCTTGGCGATACGGATATGTAGATCTCCTACCATTGTAACCGACTTTGTGTAACCCTAACCCTCTTCGGTGCCTATATAAACCAGAGGGTTTTAGTCCGTAGGACGAACAACAATCATACTATAGGCTAGATTTTAGGGTTTAGCCTCTCTGATCTCGTGGTAGATCTACTCTTGTACTACCCATATCATCAATGTTAATCAAGCAGGAGTAGGGTTTTACCTCCATCGAGAGGGCCCGAACCTGGGTAAAAACATCGTGTCCCTTGTCTCTTGTTACCATCCACCTAGATGCACAGATCGGGCCCCCTACCAGAGATCTGCTGGTTTTGACACTGACACCCACCTTGGGAAGGGCCCTTTGCGGTCAGCAAGAACTTGAACAACGGGTCATACTACCTTATCGGTATTCAAGAGCACAAGGACTCACGTAAGTCAGAGGAGGAGACTCGCCGGCCGTGGAATATTGCTCATCTTAGGCCTTACTACACTTGAGCCACTGGCTCTTATGATGTACATATTTTTGACGATGTATATATTATGATGATTATAATAAAGCAGGGTCTCTGTTGTTTCATCTTCAACAATCATGTGTCTTCGTCATCATAATTTCAAAGACGAATTGCGGGCGGGTCGTATTCGAATCATGCTATTAACCCCTTTTGGCCGGCTTCCTAGTCGTATTTGAACCATAGCCGTAAACACTTAGATCATTTGGGGCTAGATTGTATTCGAATCATAGCTTAACCCCTTTTGGTCCAGCTTACTGATCATATTTGAATCAGAGTCGTTAAAAGCTTCAAGGTCATTTTGGGGCTTCTTGTTCAAACATAGGTGTATTCACCAAAGAGAACATAGCTGTCGGTACCCTCTTGATCGGTGCAATGCCAACACTTCAAGGTCATTTGGGGGCTTCCTGTTCAAACATAGGTGTATTAACCAAAGAGAACATAGCTATCGGTACCCTCTTGATCGGCGCAATGCCAACACTTCAAGGTCACTGGGGGCTTCCTGGTTGTATTCGAATCATAGCTGTCGGTACCCCTTTGAACAGCGCAATGCCAAAAACCATTAGGGGTCTTCCTGATCATATTCGAATCATAGTTATTAACCCTTTTTGTCTGGCTTCCTTGTCGTATTTGAACCATATCCTTGCTTTTGACATTTGGCTTGATTTCTTGAAGTTTTTTCTGGTTCTTCTTAATACTATCTTGCCCTTTGGGTTTAAATTAATTCCGGCCATATAGCTTTTACTTTCACAACTCATATTTGAAGCTTAACGTGGTTTTTACTACCCGGTTTAATGAGAGGCGACAACTTGCCCTTACATCATGATATGCAACACTTGGAAATATTGGCTTCTGAAGCTTTGGGTACTCACCCTTACTGCATAGGTATCAAAAACCGGTAGTGCAATTACAAATCACAGGTATGATATCATTATTATGTTTCAATTAAGGTTCAATAAGCCTTATCCATAGCTGTTTAAGCATTAGTGGATGCATGCGAGATATTATGACCCGCCCTGCGGTAAACAGCCAAGGGATCTCTTTGGATTTACTTGTGTGCAGGATAAAATTGAAATTTTTTCACACCACTCAAAAATCATAAGTCTCAGGTGGCAGTTTAACAGTATGGAGCATAATGATGTCTACTTTGCAACCTTCTCCTTGTAGATGTTGTTGGGCCTCCAAGTGCAAAGGCTTCTAGGACAGTAGCAAATTTCCCTCAAGTGGATGACCTAAGGTTTATATATCCGTGGGAGGCGTAGGATGAAGATGGTCTCTCTCAAACAACCCTGCAACCAAATAACAAAGAGTCTCTTGTGTCCCCAACACACCCAATACAATGGTAAATTGTATAGGTGCACTAGTTCGGCGAAGAGATGGTGATACAAATGCAATATGGATGATAGATATAGGTTTTTGTAATTTGAAAATATAAAAACAGCAAGGTAACTAATGTTAAAAGTGAGCACAAACAGTATTGCAATGCTAGGAAACAAGGCCTAAGGTTCATACTTTCACTAGTGCAAGTTCTTTCAATAATAATAGAATAACTGGATCATATAACTATCCCTCAACATGCAACAAAGAGTCACTCCAAAGTCACTAATGGCGGGGAACAAACGAAGAGATTATTGTACGGTACGAAACCACCTCAAAGTTATCCTTTCTTATCAATCTATTCAAGAGTCCGTAGTAAAATAACACGAAGCTATTCTTTCCGTTCAACCTATCATAGAGTTCGTACTAGAATAACACCTTAAGACACAAATCAACCAAAACCCTTATGTCACCTGGATACTCCAATGTCACCTCAAGTATCTGTAGGCATGATTATACGATATGCATCACACAATCTCAGTTTCATCTATTCAACCAACACAAAGTACTTCAAAGAGTGCCCCAAAGTTTCTACTAAAGAGTCAAGACGAAAACGTGTGCCAACCCCTATGCATAAGTTCATTGAACCCGCAAGTTGATCACCAAAACATACATCTAGTGAATCACATGAATATCCCATTGTCACCACAGATACTCATGGCAAGACATACATCAAGTGTTCTCAAATCCTTAAAGACTCAATCCGATAAGATAACTTCAAAGGGAAAACTCAATCCATTACAAGAGAGTAGAGGGGGAGAAACATCATAAGATCCAACTACAATAGCAAAGATCACGATACATCAAGATCGTGCCAAATCAAGAACACAAGAGAGAGAGAGAGAGATCAAACACATAGCTACTGGTACATACCCTCAGCCCCGAGGGTGAACTACTCCCTCCTCGTCATGGAGAGCGCCGGGATGATGAAGATGGCCACCGATGAGGGATCCCCCCTCCGGCAGGGTGCCGGAACAGTGTCCCGATTGGTTTTTGGTAGCTACAGAGGCTTGCGGCGGTGGAACTCCCGATCTATTGTGTTCCTCAATGTTTTTAGGGTATATAGACATATATAGGCGAAAGAAGTCGGTCAGGGGAGCCACGAGGGGCCCACGAGGGTGGGGGCGCGCCCAGGGCGGTAGGGCACGCCTCCCGGCCTCGTGGCTTCCTCATTGCTTCCCTGACGTATACTCCAAGTCTCCTGGATTGCTTCCGTTCCAAAAAACACTCTCCCGAAGGTTTCATTCTGTTTGGACTCCGTTTGATATTCCTTTTCTTCGAAACACTGAAATAGGCAAGAAAACAGCAATTTGGGCTGGGCCTCCGGTTAATAGGTTAGTCCCAAAAATAATATAAAAGTGTAGAGTAAAGCCCATAAACATCCAAAACAGGTAATATAATAGCATGGAACAATCAAAAATTATAGATACGTTGGAGACGTGTCAAGCATCCCCAAGCTTAATTCCTGCTCGTCCTCGAGTAGGTAAATGATAAAAGCAAATTTTTTGATGTGGAATGCTACCTAGCATAATTCTCAATGTAATTTTCTTTATTGTGGCATGAATGTTCAGATCCAAATGATTCAAGATAAAAGCTCATAAAACATAAAAATAGTAATACTTCAAGCATACTAACAACTAATCATGTCTTATCAAAATAGAATAGCCAAAGAAAGCTCATCCCTACAAAATCACATAGTTAGGCCATGTTTCATTATCATCACACAAAATACTCCCATCATGCACAACCCCGGTTTCAGCCAAGCAATTGGTTCATACTTTTTTACGCGCTTCAGCTTTTTCAACTCTTACACAATACATGAGCGCAAGCCATGGATATAGCACTATATGTGGAATAGGGTGGTGGTTGTGAAGACAAAAAGGGAGAAGATAGTCTCACGTCAACTAGGCGTATCAACAGGCTATGGAGATGACCATTAATGGATATCAATGTGAGTGAGTAGGGATTGCCATGCAACAGATGCACTAGAGCTATAAATATGAAAGCTCAACAAAAGAAACTAAGTGGGTGTGCATCAAACTTGCTTGCTCACGAAGACCTAGGGCATTTTGAGGAAGCACTACAAAAAAATACACTTCCGTGATGATACGTGTTTGTCACAGTAGGTCGTGTTTTTTGTCATGCATGTACATCCATGACAAATTTATGACAGAATCAAGATAGTCATACCTGTGCTGTCGTAGAAGTGTTCCATGAAATTACCAAAATTATCATCATGGAAGTGTCCACTTCCATGACGATAAATCGCACGTCACAGAAGTGCTTTCGTCAAGGGTGACCGACATGTGGCATCCACCGTAACGGAACACCGTTAAGCTATCGGGTCGGGTTTTGAATCCGATAACCCGTTAACAGCCCCGACCAATGGGGTTTTTCCACATGTAAAATCATCATTGGCTGGAGGAAACACGTGTCGGCTCATCGTTGGGACAGATGTCATCCACTCATTGGACGGAAGGCGCCTATGATACGTCGACACATGGCATGGACCAACATAGGCCCATTCCTGTGAAAAGGCCGGCCCAGTAAAAATTAGCAGGCCAGCCTATATAAGGCCTACTTGTGTCAGGTCCATTTAAGCCCACGTCCCATACGAGATGTGCCAATTCGGCCTGTCAACGGCCCGTTAAAGATTTGACACCATTGGAGCCCATTGTCAGTTCGAGCCCATTAACAGCCCGCTATATATTTGGGCTCAATATTGGCCCGATGAGATTTCGGCCTGTTAACGACCCATTTAATGGATGGGCCAATTTTCAGGATGTACATCTTTCGGCCTTTTAGCGACCCATTTAAATGTTGGGCTAATTTCCGGCCCGATGTGTCTTTCAGCCCGTTGACGGCCCATAAATCTGATGGGCCATTTGTTGTCGGACCTGAGTTTCGGCCTTTTAGCAGCCCATTTAAGTGTTGGGCCAATTTTTGGCCCGGTGTCACTTTTAGCCTGTTGATGGCCCATAAATCAGTTGGGCCATTTGTAGCCGGACTTGAGTTTTGGCCTTTTAGCGACCCATTTAAGTGTTGGGCTAATTCCCGGCCCTGTGTGCCTTTCGGCCTGTTAACGGACCATAAATGAGTTGGGCCATTTGCAGTCGGACCTTAGTTTTGGCCTTTTAACGGCCCATGCCCTTCATGGTCCAATACCAGTCCGGTTTCTCTTTCGGCCTGCTAAAGGCCCACAACACAGTTGGGCCATTTACAATACGACCTGACTTTCGGCCTCTTAGCGGCCCATGGTCTTCATGGTCCAGTACAAGCCCGCTGTCTCTTTTGGCCTGCTAAAGGCCTACAGTATAGTTGGGCCATATGTAGCCCAAACTTAGTAATGGCCTGTTAACGGCCCGTGAAATAAATTAGGGCCACCTGTTTCCCGCTTCGATATCAGCCTGTTAACGACCTGGGAGGTAAGAGGGCCGACAATTAACTTTCGGCCTAGTAATGGCCCATTAACTTAATGGACCCACTAAAGTTCGTACATGTCTTTAGGCCAAATTAGATAATTTGAGCCCATTACAACAAGCAATTATGCATAGGACCAAAACCGATCAAGCAAAGGTACGACATACAAGGAATAACTTTGCACATCCAGCATATATTACAGGAAATTACATCCACTGGGCAATCAAAGATTGATGCCAGTGCAAATAAATGAGCAGAACCTAACCATCTACAATGTCACAATCTGCAACCTCAGCACAGATGACGCCCATAAGCATGTGGGCAAGTTCTTTCTGCTTTGCTACACTGTCTCTGAAAACATTGATCAGTTGTTGTGTCGCATGACTCTGCACCTCTGATTCATCCACCATTTCCATCATTGCTTCAGCCATTAATTGGTTCACAAACATACATTTATTCCGTTGCATTCGAGACAGAGGATACTGAACAGATTCAGATGGCGATTTTGGCAGGCTTGTATTATTGATAGTGGAGAGTGTCTCGACCACTGCATCATAACATAAATTAGGACGGGAACCAAACATATTAATCATGAGTTATTGCCATATTACCTGGCCTAGATTCACTGGAAAGAAACAATGGGGTTGCCTTGCTGTTTTCAGAGTTTGTCTTCTTATCTTCAGTAGCCTGCACAAAATTAACACACTAGCATTGCTATCATTGGCCAAGTCAAATAATAGGAAAGCAACATTGACACAACGAACGTTTGGGCAACTAGCCTACACCAAATTAACACAATATGGCACAGCTATCATCAGCCAGGTAAGGTAGTACGAAAGCAACATTGACACAATGAATGAATGGGAAACCAGAGAAGCACTACAATTCAGTAATGTGCGTGATATGAGATAGTACATTCATGCAGCTCAGTATGCAAAACTACCAGGAAGTTTTCCTTACAAAAATCAACATTGGCGCCTTTCACATTTTGCTACAACTCATTTTAGATCAGATAAAGGTTAGATTCACGCCGATTAACAAATTGATGTAAAAATATAGTGATATACAATAGGTACTTACATCAGCATTGGAGCACAGAGAATTCCCGCAAGATATTTTCCTCGAATACGATCCCAATGGAGGAAGTCTTCTACCATTTAACCTTATTTTCTAAAAGAGAGATGGGTAAGAAACATGTAGAAAATATGATCAGAATGCTATAAAATTTCATGATGCGAGGATACGCACACACTTCTTAGAATGGAGTTGACATTCTTTTGCTGTACTGGAGTGGACTAGTTCTTTGGCCACTGGAATCTGCTTATTATCAGTGGGAGTTGGGTTTCTCTGTGCTGGAGCAGTATCTATGAAAAATGGATTTGGTTTATTATCTCCTGGCATTTGGATCTTTTGCAAACACCTGGTTTGTAACCCTTCAGATTCTAACATAGCCGTCTTCCCCTTGCATGCCTTATATAGAAGAATGGTGATTCAGTTATAAAACATGCTACAACAGAGATGGAATAGGTACTGAAGAATAGAAAGGCATGACATATTGACATGTATTCCCTCCATCCAGAAATAAATGGACGGGTCTAGGCGTATTTCAGTTATAGATACATCCAGTTTTATCCATTTCCGCGACATTTAATCCGGACGGAGGGAGTATGATGTAAGAGCTAGGGATACGACAGGACAACACAGTAAAAAAAACACTGAAAAACCCACTACAAAACCAAAGTATTCAAACCCACTGATATGAGATAGTACACTCATGCAGCTCAGGATGCAAAACTACGAGGCAATTTTCCTTACAAAAATCAACATTGTGGCCTTTAATCATACATTTGTCTACAACTAACTTTAGATCAGATAAAGGTTGGATTCACGCTGATTAACAAAATACATGCTGATGTAAAAATATAGTGATATACAACAGGTACTTACATCTACATTGGAGCACAGAGAATTCCTGCAAGAATCTTTCCTCATAAACGATACCATTGCAGAAATTCTTCTATCTGTTAAGCTTATTTTCTAAAAGAGAGATGGGTAAGAAACATGTAGAAAATATGATCAGCATGCTATAAAATTTCATGATGCAAGGATACACACACGCTTCATAGAATTGAGTTGACATATTTTTGCTGGTCTGGAGCGGACTAGTTCATTGGCCACTGGAATCTGCTTATTATCAGTAGGAGTTGGGTTTCTCTGTGCTGGAGCAGTATCTATAAAAACTGGAGTTGATTTATTATCTCCTGGCGTTTGGATCCTTTGCAAAGGCCTTGTTTGTAACCCTTCAGATTCTAACATAGTCGTCTTCCCCTTGCATGCCTTGTATAGAAGAATGGTGCTTTAATTATAAAACATGCGACAACAGAGAGATGGAATAGGTACTGAAGAATAGAAAGGCATGACATATTGACATGTATTCCCCCCCATCCGGAAAAAAATGGATGGGTCTAGGCATATTTCAGTTCTAGATACATCCTTTTTTATACATTTCGGCAACATTTAATCCGGACGGAGGGAGTATGGTGTAAGAGCTAGGGATACGACAGGACAACACAGCAAAAAAAAACACTAGTTGAATGTAAAACTATATGCTAGCGGAATACGTACAGAAATAACTAAGGCAACACACACATAAGATTGGGAAAATAAGATGGCATTGCAACAGAGCACTAGAACAGCACTTCAATGTAAAAAACATGGTATGGCTGACAGATGAAGTACATACTGATGAATAACAATGCATAATATATTCAGAAGCATGATGTCCAAATTAAGAAGATGGCATTGCGATAGAGTAGAATGACAGTACTTGAATTTGAAAACATGTTATCATGAATGGAATAGGTATAGAAAAACAGGAAGGCATGACATATTTACATGCATGATCAGCATGCTAAGCACATGGCATTGCAACAGAGTAGATACACTCCAGGACATTATATGCATGTTGTACCCATATCACAGGCCAAGTTAGAGCAAGGACCTTATGGGGTGAAGAGGATTCATCATCTTTCTGCAAGTCTTCTGAAGAACTGCCTTTACACGTTCCATCATATTGGGTATCATTGACATCAAGTTTATTGGCCTTTACATTGCACCATGAGGTTCTTGTGGATATATCAGTGTGTGCAATTATATCTGACATGTATGGAAGACAACTAGTAGTTAGATTTATGTAAATGAGTGCCTGTAGGAGACGACATAAATAGTAGGATTAGGGTTAACTAGCAGCAACAGGTCTCATAAACAAAAGGGAGAACACATATGAAAGCTACCGAATATGTATCGTTTGTACTCGAGATTAACTAGATGACACACAAAAGTATTAAAGAACAACATAGGTAATACTAGAAGTGGTATAATACTATAATCACCAGCCTGTGGGATAGCATTGGCTGATGGATGATAACTATGGAACAACGTTACCTAAAGAACAAGTATCTTAGCTGAAATATGGAACATCGTGAACTCCTGAACAAGACCCGTAAGAGATCAGCATGAATATATAGTGAAATGTGATGATCTATTTTCCGTGCTTAGATGAATAACAAAGCCATAAATGTTGCACACAAGTAAGATGAGGGTACAACCTATCTGGCTGCCATCCATAGGAGTGAGCATCATGTGCTGACTTGTCGATGGCCCTGCAGTTGTTGTGGCTGTCCATGTTGGGCACGCGCATTCGATGCAGGGAACTATTGAGTGGGGACTGTAGATGCAGATAAGAGATCAACTGTCGATGTAGGGAACTGTTGAGTGGGGACTGTAGACGCATCTGGTGTATGCTTCCCTTGTTGGAGCAGCTGCGGTGAGTCGGAAGACGATGTGTCTGAAGATGCAGATAACACATAATGTTAAGAACGACATATCTCTTTGATCTGAAGAAATACAATAAGAGATCAACAGCAAGGTACGAGAGTGTTCACACGTCTGTTGACTGAAGACTAAATTGGGGTCACTCGATTTTATTTTATTTTGGTACTGTCCAATCTACGTCGGATGGCTTGATGGCCATCTTCTACCTCCCGGATGACACTGTTCGGAATCTTCCCCGAAGAGCCAGCGACCAACGGCAGAGCAGCCTGCCTCCGCCGTCCGTGGCCCCGGCCAAAACCCCGCTCCCCGCCCCACCGCACTGCCGTGGTTGCGCCGCCCCCGGGCCAATCCACAAAGACTCCCCATCATCCAGATCCGGCGGCGGCAGTACCTTCAACCCACGCAACTCTAAAAGATAGCCATCTAAGCGCTGCTTCCGCGGTGAACTTGCGGCCCCACACCCTTATGTTAGACACCAGCCAACCGACAGCCTAGGAGCTCCGCCGCCTCGAGGGGTGCTGCTTCCCATTGGGAATCGATTGGCCCAGAATAAAAATTCAGACAACTGATGCCTAAATAAAGTGATTTGAGATGAGGGTGCGACCTATCTGGCAGCATGGTGAAGTAGGCAGGTCCAGCTGCCGAGTCGGTGAGGCCGAAGCAGTTGCAGTGGCGACCGACGGCAGGGAAAGAGCGATGTCGCGATGGTCGACGGCTACGCGGAAGCAGCGCAAGGACTCTAGACGGATCCAAAGTTGGAGCCGCTCCGGCGCTGTGAACAATGGTGGGGGTGAGTCGGCTCCGGTATGGTTCATGCGGCCGTTGTCGAGGCAGCACCAACAGCACGGAGTAAGAGGCACACGGACCAGTGCACGACGACAATTGGACAGCATCTACGACATTAGGAAGGAGGGTGACTGTGAAATTGGTGCGGTGGGGGGCGCCATGGAGGTGGGGCTGAGGTTTCGCGGCTCGGGAGAAGGGAGCTTCCCGGGGAGAAGGTGAATTGGCACCCGCGAGGTATGAATGGGGGCGGGGGGGGGGGATTGGGACAGGAATAGAACCATGTCTTACGGACGCATTTGTCTGAAATGTGAGGGGGAGTTACAGTTCTACCCTTGCCTATAGGCTTCTCGGCTTGGGCCTGTGTACTGAGGGTCGGGGATAGTAGAGTAACTTTTCTTCTCCCCAAATAGTGGGCTGGAGCGATTTCGGGCGAGGTGGGCGTGTTTTGAACTATAGTGGGAGTGAGCGATTTCGTGCGAGGAGAGCGTGTTTTGAAAGAGTGGGCGCGAGCTATTTCGGGCGAGGAGAGCGTGTTTTGCCGTCCATGGTTTATGAATTATTCGGGACATGTCATTTCGGCCGAGGAGAAGGTGCGCTTGGATGAAGTTACGAACCTACCCTCGATGTACAACGGGCCAATTGATGTGTGTCCCACATAGGACGGTAATTTTGCGTCTCCCATTTATTTGCTCGGTTCATTCAAATTTTGGGAGAACGAGCATCCACCTCTACCTTACCAAGTCAATTCGAATCAAATTTTGAAATATTAGCTTGCCACTTCTTTTTTAGGTGGAGAGATGATGCTCGGGAGTAATGTGTTTTTACATGCTCGTTGCTAGCGATTTACTATATGACAAATAGTTGACCCACTCAAAAACGTGAATCAAACCCAAAATGAAATATCTCGATTCAATGAACTAGCTCGTTCAGTAGGTCAAAATAGTGAACTAAATCCAAAATTGAACACCTCAATCGAGTAGCATGTTGTACAGTATTATAGTACTCCATGAACATGTTGAAAGTCAAATTAATGAACTTGTTTGATATACGCATATATCCGTTCATGTGTGGATTGCAGACAACATGTTCTCCAATTTAAATATTTGAATGCAAGTTTATATCGAAACATGGTTTATATCAGTCTTTGATGCATAAAACGCGACCTCCCCCTCTCTCGGACTCCTGTTCTCTCTCTCTCTCACTCTCTCGCCGACAATCCTCAATTCTGTCGCACGCATCCGACACAAAAACCTTATTGGTCCCTCTCCCTTTCTCTCCATCTCTCTCTCTCTCTCTCCCTCTCTCTCTCTCTTTGTGTGTGTGTGGGGGGGGGTGTTTCTAGTTCGCATTCATATATACACCATCTATAGGTCTCTCTCGAACACTATGTATGATACTCTAGCTAGTCCAAGCTAGATATCTTGGGTGCACTCATCGTATGCACACAAATTCCTTGGCTCTTTGCCCGTAACTCTCTCACGCACCACTATGTTGTCTCGGAGCTCTTCCCCCCGTCTCTCAAACTCTCCATCACCTGGGTCACACATACACATGCATATCTCACTCGCATTCGATAGGCCCATCTAAAACTCTATCTCTCTCCCTCGTTCTCTCTCCATCTCACACGCACACACACACACAATCTCATGCCAGCTAGCCAAGTATGATGGTCTCTCACTCAATTGCAGGCACACGCAGTCCCCCCTATATGTATATGACTAGCTAATCTTAGTCTCCATCACAAACATGTGCATGGTCTATCTCGATTTCTCTCGGGGCATCTTTCTATCGCGCACGCACTCCCTCGATCTCCCACCCATATAGTCCCCTCACGATCTCGAGGGGATCTCTCTATCACACACACACCCTCTCTCCCTCCCCGTGCGTCCATGCCATCCATGTGTCCCTCTCGACCTTTTTTCCTTGTTGGCCAGACCTCTATTGGACATGTGCTACATGGGTGTCTCTCTCCGTTGCAAACAATCACACACTAGCTATCTTCGTGTATCTCCTCGCCTCGCTTTTCCATCTCGGAGATGCATGCGTGATATGTTCGCATAAGAAACGAAAAAACACTCTCTCTAATTTATCGTTTGTTGTCACTTTCTCTTTCACACACATACTCTTTTTGCACACTTACCCATTCTCCTTCACACGCACTTGACCTGTCTCGACTGAGGCACTCTCCTCTGTCCATAGCATATAGATTTATTGAAAAGTCAAACATCACAAACTTTGACCATGTACGTGGAGAAAAACAATTACATCTAGTACGGCAAACATATACCATTAGATTCACCATGAGATGTAGTTTTGTATGATGTATCTTTGGTATTGTAGATATAAATAACATTTGCGTAAACCTGATCAAAGTTTCCAAAGTTTGACTTCTAAAAAATTTACATGCACTGCATTATCGAGCGGGTGGAATATCTCTTTCCCCCTCTCAGCTATCTGACGCACCACTCAGCCTTATCGGGGCTCCTCAATCTCTCTCAAACTTTATTGGTCAGTTTGGTTTGTGACCTGACCCTCATGCCTTGATGGCCGGTACTGCCTGGTGTGGATGTGAGATGTAAAATATTTCTGCCTGGCCAGGCTTGTGTGGTGCTGAAGCGTTCGGTTCATGCCTGGGCCAGGCAAAGCATCAACGTCCCATCAATCAATCCATGCTTCAATTATTTAATGCTAATATCCATCCATGTTGCTGTTAGCCTCGTGGCCGCATGACCAGGCACGGCCAGGCGTTCGAAATCGGTCGCTTGGGCCAGGCTACTTGCAGTGTCTGGAGTTCAGCCAGGCTAATTAAAGTGCAAGGGAACCCAACGCAGGCGGGCTTTATTTTTCACAGGGTAGCAACCAAACAAGCGTGCATGAAATCCAGCCACAACCCCAGGCCACGCAAAAGATGCTCACGACGCAAGCCAAACTGGCCTTATATCACCCTGGTTCACACATACACATGTCTCGCTCGCGCTATACATATAGACCCATCCAACACTCTCCACCCTTGTTCTGTGTCCATGTGACACACACACCCCTAAGTACCATAATCCCTCACTCCATCATAGGCTCTGTTTAGATCCATGGGTTAGAGTTAGTTTGGGTTAGTTTGGAGTCAACTAACCCAAAAAGATCCAAACAGGAGGGTTAGTTTAGGTTAGATGCATCTAACCCATCCAAAAAAACTAACCCATCCAAGAGGTGCTTATTCGGGTTACTTCTTCTTGGGACCACTAATAAACACTTTTTTCTCTCGCTCTGCCCGCAGCAGATCCCTCCCCACTTCCTCGAAGCTTCTCGTCCTCTCCTACCCTCCCTCTCGCACAGCCAGTGAAGGTGCCTTGCCGTATCCACGCTCCATCTAACCCTCCATCCAAACACCTCTTTACTTAGAGTTAGTTTAGGGTATGAATCTAACTCTAACCTCTAACTGAGTAAGAGTATCCAAACAGGGCCATAGGCGCAAGCACTCCCCCTCCTCAGTATGATTATCTCTTACTAGCCATCAGGAACACACGTATTGTCTCCTTCCATCCATACGTCTATCTCGATATCTCTCGGGGCATCTTCTATCGCGCACACACCTTGTCACTCGATCTCCCACCCATGTAGTCCCATCACGATCTCCAGGGGATCTCTCTATGACAAACATACACTCTCTCCTCCCCATGTCTGCATTTTCTCCGTACGTCTGTCTAGACCTCTCTCCCTTGTTTGTCATACCCCTCTTGGCCACGTGCTAGGGGTCTTCCTCTCTCGGTTCCAAACAACCACACACTATCTCCTCAACTTGCCTCCGTTGTCGAAGATGCATGTGTGATATGTTTGCATAAGACACGCATGCTTTTTCTCTACTTTTATCGTGTGTTGTCCATGTCTCTTTCACAAACGCACACACACTTTTTTCACTCTCTCTCTCTCTCTGTCTCTCTCTCGTTAGGGACTCTGTCACGTCCATAAGCATATGGATGTTTTGAAAAGTCAAACCTCAGAAAAGTTTGACTAGGTATATGTGGAGAAAAACATTTACATCTGGAACGATCATTAGATTCATGACAACATGTACTTACTTCATACTATCATTTATCTTCGGTATTGTAGATATAAGTAATTTTTTTATAAACTTGGTCAAAGTTCAAAATTTTGACTTAAAAAAATGTTGTAACTACATCATCGAACGGAGGGAGTATCTCTTTCTCTCTCTGCTATCTCTCATGGGCCTCCCCTCTCACTCGAACTCTCTATACCGACGGATTATACGCTCACCGTGTCAGCATATAGCTCCGTATATTGTTTAGTTGACCAGTCAACCAATCCACATGTTGCATTGTCAGCTCGTGTTCTGTATCTTGGTGTGCTGGCCCATGTGGCAGTCGGTGAAAATAAGGAAACTAGAGGCCCATCTGACATGCGGTGAAGTAAACAAAGTTGAAACCACTCGGGGTAGCACCCCGCACGCTAGTAAATTGAGGGCGCATTGAGGACAAACTTCTTGCGTGCGAAGGACGCACTCGCGCACAATTCACCACTACGCGGCGGCATGCACAGAAGGATGCACTCACGCACACCCAACACACAACACACCCCAGCACACATGTACACCGGCGTCAGCGCCGGTTGAGATGGACGGCGAGGCAGCCAACAAGCGGAGGCGGCTCGAGCCAAAACCGCATCCGGTGAGCCTTGACTTCATCAGCAGCCTCTTCGGTGACATGCTGCTCGTTGATGTCTACTACACAACCTTCTTCTTGTAGACGTTGTTGGGCCTGCAAGTGCACAGGTTTGTAGGACAGTAGCAAATTTCCCTCAAGTAGATGACCTAAGGTTTATCAATCCGTAGGAGGCCTAGGATGAAGATGGTCTCTCTCAAACAAACCTGCAACCAAATAACAAAAAGTCTCTTGTGTCCCCAAAACACCCAATACAATGGTAAATTGTATAGGTGCACTAGTTCGGCGAAGAGATGGTGATACAAGTGCAATATGGATGGTAGATGAAGGTTTTTGTAATCTGAAATAATAAAAACAGCAAGGTAACTAATGATAAAAGTGAGTGTAAACGGTATTGCAATGATAGGAAACAAGGCCTAGGGTTCATACTTTCACTAGTGCAAGTTCTCTCAACAATAATAACATAGATAAATCATATAACAAGCCCTCAACATGCAACAAAGAGTCACTCCGAAGGCACTAATAGCGGAGAACAAACGTAGAGATTATGGTAGGGTACGAAACCACCTCAAAGTTATTCTTTCGGATCAATCTATAAAAGAGTTCGTACTGGAATAACACCTTAAGACACAAATCAAGCAAAACCCTAATGTCACATAGATACTCCATTGTCACCTCAAGTATCTGTGGGCATGATTATATGATATGCATCACACAATCTCAGATTCATCCAACCAACACAAAGTACTTCAAAGAGTGTCCCAAAGTTTCTATCGGAGAGTCAAGAATGTGTGCCGACCCCTATGCATAGGTTCCCAATGTCACGAAACCCGCAAGTTGATCACCAAAACATACATCAGGTGGCACATGATATCCCATTGTCACCATAGATAATCACGGTAAGACATACATCAAGTGTTCTCATAAAAGACTCAATCCGACAAGATAACTTCAAAGGGGAAACTCAATTCATCACAAGAGAGTAGAAGGGGAGAAACATCATAAGATCCAACTACAATAGCAAAGCTCGGGATACATCAAGATCGTGCCATAGAGGGAACACGAGAGAGAACACGAGAAAGAGAGATCAAACACATAGCTACTGGTACATACCCTCAGCCCCGAGGGTGAACTACTCCCTCCTTGTCATGGATAGCGCCGGGATGATGAAGATGGCCACCGGTGATGGGATCCCCCTCCAGCAGGGCACCGAAACGGGCTCCCGAGAGGTTTTTGGTGGCTACAGAGGCTTGCGGCGGCGGAACTTCCGATATATCTTCTGTTTTGGAAGTTTTACGATACATAGGTATATATGGGTGCAGGGAGTACGTTGGTGGAGCTACGGGGGCCCCACGAGGTAGGGGGCACGCCCTAGGGGGGTGGGCGCGCCCCCACCCTCGTGAGCACCTCCCGTATCTTCTGACGTGGAGTCCAAGTCCATCAGGTGGGTTTACTTCCAAAAATAACTTCTCAAGTTGATTTCGTTCTGTTTTGACTCCGTCTGATATTCCTTTTCCTCGAAACACTGAAATAGGCATAAAACAACAAATCTGGACTAGGCCTCCGGTTAATAGGTTAGTCCCAAAAATAATATAAAAGTGCATAATAAAGCCCAATATTGCCTAAAACAGTAGATAAAGTAGCATGGAGCAATCAAAAATTATAGATACGTTGGATACGTATCAAGCATCCCCAAGCTTAATTCCTGCTCGTCCTCGAGTAGGTAAATGATAAAAAAGAATTTTTGATGCGGAGTGCTACTTGGCATAATTTCAATGTAAATCTTCTTAATTGTGGTATGAATATTCAGATCCATAAGATTCAAGACAAAAGTTCATATTGACATAAGAAATAATAATACTTCAAGCATACTAATCAAAGCAATCATGTCTTCTCAAAATAACATGGCAAAAGAAAGTTCATCCCTACAAAATCATATAGTTAGGCTATGCTTTATTTTCGTCACACAAAGATATTCCCAACTTCTATACCCCCGATGACAAGCCAAGCAATTGTTTCATACTTAAATAATCTCAAACGTTTTCAACCCTCACGCAATACATGAGCGTGAGCCATGGATATAGCACTATGGATGGAATAGAATATGATGATGGGGATTGTGTGGAGAAGGCGAAAAAGGAGAAAGTCTCACATTGACGAGGATAATCAACGGGCTATGGAGATGCCCATCAATTGATGTCAACATGAGGAGTAGGGATTGCCATGCAACGGATGCACTAGAGCTATAAATGAATGCTCAACAAAAGAAAACTAGTGGGTGTGCATCCAACTTGCTTGCTCATGAAGACCTAGGGCATTTGAGGAAGCCCATCGTAGGAATATACAAGCCAAGTTCTATAATGAAAAATTCCCACTAGTATGAAAAAGAGAACTTATGAGACTCACTATATGAAAAACGTGGTGCTACTTTGAAGCACAATATATGAGACTCACTACATGAAGAACAAGGTGCTACTTTGAAGCACAAGTGTGGAAAAAGAGATAGTAACATTGCCCCTTTTTATTTTTTTATTTTTTTAAGCAATGCTCTACCAATGATGATCATCACACTTTCATTGATTACAACATATGAAATACAACTCGAAACTAGAAGAAGATATGACTCTATATGAATGCCTCCGGCGGTGTACCGGGATGGTGCAATGAATCAAGAGTGACATGTATGAATTATGCATGGTGGCTATGCCACAAATACGATGTCAACTACATGATCATGCAATGGCAACATGACGAAAGTAAAGTATGTCATGATGATGATGAACGGAACGGTGGAAAGTTGCATGGCAATATATCTCGGAATGGCTATGGAAATGCCATAATAGGTAGGTATGGTGGCTGTTTTGAGGAAGATATAGGGAGGTTTATGTGTGATAGATCATATCGTATCACGAGGTTTGGATGCACCGGCAAAGTTTGCACCAACTCTCAAGGTGAGAAAGGGCAATGCACGGTACCGAAGAGGCTAGCAAAGGTGGAAAGGTAAAAGTGCGTATAATCCATGGACTCAACATTAGTCAAAAGAACTCATATACTTATTGCAAAAATTTAGAAGTCATCAAAAACCAAGTACTACGCGCATGCTCCTAGGGGGATAGATTGGTAGGAAAAGACCATCGCTCGTCCCCGACCGCCACTCATAAGGATGCACAAGCCAGGTACACTTCATGTTTCAAATTTGTTACACAACTTTCACCATACGTGCATGCTACGGGACTTGCAAACTTCAACACAAGCATTCTTTGAATTCATAATCACCCAACTAGCACGACTTTGATATTATCACCTCCATATCTCAAAACAATTATCAAGCATCAAACTTATCTTAGTATTCAATTCACTCAAAAGAAAGTTTCACATATCTTGAATACCAAGTATATTAAGCAAATTACCATTCTATTAACCACTCTCAAAATAATCTAAGTGAAGCATGAGAGATCAACAGTTTCTTTAAAACAAGTCCACCACCGTGCTCTAAAAGATCTAAGTGAAGTACTAGAGCAAAAATTATCACGCTCAAAAGATATAAGTGAAGCACTATGAGCAAAACTATCAAGCTCAAAAGATATAAGTGAAGCACATAGAGTATTCTAACAAATTCCAATTCATGTATGGCTCTCTCAAAAGGTGTGTACAGCAAGGATTATTGTGGTAAACTAACAAGAAAAGACGAAAATAATACAAGACGCTCCAAGCAAAACACATATCATGTGGTGAATAAAAATATAGCTCCAAGTAAATTACCGATGGAAGTGGACGAAAGAGGGGATGCCTTTCGGGGCATCCCCAAGCTTTGACCTTTTGGTGTCCTTGGATTATGTTGCGTGTGCCATGGGAATCCCCAAGCTTAGGCTCTTTCCACTCCTTGTTCCATAATCCATCAAAAGAATTCACCCAAAACTTGAAAACTTCACAACACAAAACTCAATAAAAATTTCGTGAGCTCCGTTAGAGAAAGAAAACAAAGAACTACTTAAGGTACTGTAATGAACTCATTATTTATTTATATTGGTGTTAAACCTACTTTATTCCAACTTCTCTATGGATTATAAACTATTTTACTAGCCATAGATTCATCAAAATAAGCAAACAACACACGCAAAACAGAATTTGCCAAAAACAGAACAGTCTGTAGCAATCTGTAACTAACGCAAACTTCTGGAACTCTAAAGATCCTACCAAAATAGGATGTCCTAGAAAATTCGTGTACCAATCCAGAGAAAAAATAATCATATCATAAGAACGTTTCTGTGAATTAACAAAACTAATTTACTGGGTGCAAAAGTTTCTGATTTTCAGTAGGATCAACACAACTATCACCTTAAGCCATCCTAAAGGTCTTACTTGGCACTTTATTGAAACAAAAGCTATAAAACATGATTACTAAAGTAGCATAATCATGTGAACACACAAAAACAGTAAGGATAAGTATTGGGTTGTCTCCCAACAAGCGCTTTTTTTAATGCCTTTCTAGCTAGGCATGATGATGACAATGATGCTCACATAAAAGATAAGAATTGAAACATAATGGGAGCATCATGAAGCATATGACTAGCACATTTAAGCCTAACCCACTTCCTATGCATAGGCATTTTGTGAGCAAACAACTTATGGGAACAATAATCAACAAGCATAGGAAGGTAAAACAAGCATATATTCAAAACTTGAAGCACGTAGAGAGGAAACTTGATATTATTGCAATTCCTACAAGCATATGTTCCTCCCTCATAATAATTTTCAGTAGCATCATGAATGAATTCAACAATTTAACCAGCACCTAAAGAATTCTTTTCATGATCTACTAGCATAGAAAATTTACTACTCTGCTCATAAGCAAAATTCTTCTCATGAATAGTAGTGGGAGCAAACTCAACAAAATAACTATCATATGATTTAAAATTAGGATCAAGATGAAAAGTTTCATGGTTATCATTATTCTTTAAAGCATACGTGTCATCACAATAATCATCATAGATAGGAGGCATGCTTTCATCATAGTAAATTTGCTCATCAAAGCATGGGGGACAAAAAATATCATCTTCATCAAACATAGCTTCCCCAAGCCTGTGACTTTGCATATCATTAGCATCATGGATATTCAAGGAATTCATACTAACAACATTGTAATCATGCTCATCATTCACATATTTTATGCCAAGCATTCAATGTAATTCTTCTTCTAGTACTTGAGCACAATTTTCCTTCCCATCATTTTCATGAAAGATATTAAAAAGATGAAGCATATGAGGCATCCTTAATTCCATCTTTGTAGTTTTCTTTTATAAACTAAACTAGTGATAAAACAAGAAACAAAAAGATTCGATTGCAAGATCTAAAGATATACCTTCAAGCGCTAGCCTCCCCGGCAACGGCGCCAGAAAAGAACTTGATGTCTACTACACAACCTTCTTCTTGTAGACGTTGTTGGGCCTGCAAGTGCACAGGTTTGTAGGACAGTAGCAAATTTCCCTCAAGTGGATGACCTAAGGTTTATCAATCCGTAGGAGGCGTAGGATGAAGATGGTCTCTCTCAAACAACCCTGCAACCAAATAACAAAAAGTCTCTTGTGTCCCCAACACACCCAATACAATGGTAAATTGTATAGGTGCACTAGTTCGGCGAAGAAATGGTGATAAAAGTGCAATATGGATGGTAGATAAAGGTTTTGGCAATCTGAAATAATAAAAACGGCAAGGTAACTAATGATTAAAGTGAGCATAAACGGTATTGCAATGATAGGAAACAAGGCCTAGGGTTCATACTTTCACTAGTGCAAGTTCTCTCAACAATAATAACATAGATAGATCATATAACAAGCCCTCAACATGCAACAAAGAGTCACTCCGAAGCCACTAATAGCGGAGAACAAACATAGAGATTATGGTAGGGTACGAAACCACCTCAAAGTTATTCTTTCGGATCAATCTATAAAAGAGTTCGTACTGGAATAACACCTTAAGACACAAATCAACCAAAACCCTAATGTCACCTAGATACTCCATTGTCACCTCAATTATCCGTGGGCATGATTATACGATATGCATCACACAATCTCAGATTCATCCAACCAACACAAAATACTTCAAAGAGTGCCCCAAAGTTTCTATCGGAGAGTCAAGAACGTGTGCCAACCCCTATGCATATGTTCCCAATGTCACGAAACCCGCAAGTTGATCACCAAGACATACATCAAGTGGCACATGATATCCCATTGTCACCACAGATAATCACGGCAAGACATACATCAAGTGTTCTCATAAAAGACTCGATCCGATAAGATAACTTCAAAGGCGAAACTCAATTCATCACAAGAGAGTAGAGGGGGAGAAACATCATAAGATCCAGCTACAATCGCAAAGCTCGGGATACATCAAGATCGTGCCATAGAGGGAACATGAGAGAGAACATGAGAAAGAGAGATCAAACACATAGCTACTGGTACATACCCTCAGCCCCGAGGGTGAACTACTCCCTCATCGTCATGGATAGCGCCGGGATGACAAAGATGGCCACCGGTGATGGGATCCCCCTCCGGCAGGGCGCCGGAACAGGCTCCCGAGAGGTTTTTGGTGGCTACAGAGGCTTGCGGCGGCGGAACTTCCGATCTATCTTCTGTTCTGGAAGTTTTACGATACGTAGGTATATATGGGTGCAGAGAGTACGTCGGTGGAGCTACGAGGGCCCGACGAGGCAGGGAGGCGCGCCCTAGGGGGGTGAGCGCGCCCCCACCCTCGTGAGCACCTCCCGTATCTTCTGACATGGAGTCCAAGTCCATCGGGTGGGTTTCCTTCCAAAAATAACTTCTCCAGTTGATTTCGTTCCGTTTTGACTCCGTCTGATATTCCTTTTCCTCGAAACACTGAAATAGGCATAAAACAGCAAATCTGGACTGGGCCTCCGGTTAATAGGTTAGTCCCAAAAATAATATAAAAGTGGATAATAAAGCCCAATATTGCCTAAAACAGTAGATAAAGTAGCATGGAGCAATCAAAAATTATAGATACGTTGGAGACGTATCACTCATCATCATCAGCCTCCTCCCCACCAAATCTGCCGTGCGGACCGCCCTGCTCTCTCGGCGGTGGCGCCCCCTTTGGCGTTGTGTACCCCTCAACCTCACCGTCGACAGCTGCCTCTACGACGGGGATTGCAAACGCATGGCCGCAGTCTCGAAGATCCTTTCATCGCACCCTGGGCCAGCCAGACGCCTTGACATCCGCATGTTCAGTACCAACTGCAAGGTCCAACCCAAGTTCGACAAGTGGTTCTTATCCCCCACCCTAGATCAGCTCGAGGAGCTCAGCTTTGAAGCTGGACGATGTCGCTCTCTGCCGCCATCCATGCTCCGCCTCACGCCAATGCTGCGCCGCGCCAGCTTCAGCTCCTGCTATCTTCCCCAGATTAATGTCGTGCCTGCCCTTCTTCTCCCTCAACTCAAGCAGCTCAACCTCTTCGATGTTTTCATCTCGAACAAGGCTATGGAGCACCAGCTCCGTAGCTGTACTGCGCTCGAGTACCATCGTCTTGAGCAGATCCACGGGTTCATTAGCCTCCACATCGCCTCGACGGATCTCCGATGGAGTTATGTGTCTTGCTGGCCCCACAACAAGACATCAATTGGGAAGAGATCATTCCAGCTGTTCCACGTTATGGTCATTGAGAATGAACCTTTCCTTGAGAGATTGCTTGTATCGGATCTAGAAGGTCCAACAAAAAACAGGGTCATTGACGCGCCGAAATTGACAGCGTTGGTGTACTCGTCTGCCAAATTCTCCGAACTCTTTATTGGATCCGTAATCGTTCAGGTACAACACTCATCTTCTTCTCCGTCTTCTTGAAATTCACATTTTTAAATTTCTTCTTGATGTATTTACGACCGTCTTCCAGAAAATAATCCCACAAGCTTGACCTAGTCCATGCGCACAGTGAAGATCTTAGCACTAGAATCTATCGGCCCCAATCTGGATCAAGTTGTTCGATTCCTTACATGCTTTCCGTGGACGGAGAAGCTACTCCTCGAGGTGAAACTTCTTTCCTATAAGTAAACAATAATCACAACGTAGCTCAATTTTTTCGTAATTTTTCCAGATTATGATGACAAGTGTAGTGTTCAAAATTCCATCTACGCACTGCACCGAAAGAAATGTTTTTAGTATTTTTTCTCACGTGATCACTTGCATCGTTTTTATGTTGTACTACTATAGTAGCCTAGGCTAGTCATAGTGGAAAGTAACTTAGACTACTCCAGTAACTCTATGGTTACCCTAAGAGCAAGTACTACCTCCGTCCTGGTTTACTCTTCCAATTTTGTAGTATCAAAATTTGACCATAGATTTAACTGACAAAATGTTAATGCATGTCACTAAGAACTGTATTGTTGGGTTCGTATTTGAACATAATTTCAAATGGTGTAATTTTTAGTGACATGCATTGGCATTTTCTTAGGTAAATCTATGGTCAAAATTTTATACTAAATACGAGGTAGTATTCCCTCCATCCCAAAATTCTTGTCTTACATTTGTTTAGATACGGATGTATCTAACACTAAAATGTAACTAGATACATCCGTATTTAGACAAATTTAAGACAAGAATTCTGGGACGGAGGGAGTACAAAAGTGGGCTATGTAGGCCAAAACATGTGCCAAATTCACTTGTGATGCATTTGGCATCGATGCCCCTCCATTGCTCACCTGGTGCCCCAATCTGGATCACCTACTGTGCTCCAGTGCCAAATTAACTCACGCAATGAAAAAACACTGCATGGGAGAGAGAGGGGACTGAGGCAATAAAAAAACACTTGTTTGGGAGAGTGAGAGGCTGGTGTAGTTGGTTTGATTGATTTGTTTATACATGTGGGTCTGTGTGCACAGCGGTGCCAACTCTCTCACATCGCGAGAGCGGTGCCAAAATCTTTTGATTTGACATTGATGCGTATTATGTGGCATACTTTTGCGATATATGGCATCGGCCTCATAGTGGAAGGCAACAAATGCCCAAGCTCTTCACGTGCTCCTAGTTAAATGAGAGGAAACAGAAAGAGAGAGAGAGAAAGAGAGAGAGAGAGAGAGAGAGAGAGAGAGAGAGAGAGAGTGAAAAAATATCACGAGCCAGCCAACCCTATAGTATGAGCAAATGATATTGGTACCTCTTGATGACACGGCAATCTTATGCAGCCAGCTGCTCTAATATGTTCTCTTCTTTTGCAGATAAAAAAAGACCCGAAAGTGAAAAATGTGATGCACTATAACAATCTCATCGAATGCCTTGATCTCCATCTTACAGAAATTGATTTGATCGACTACCGAGCAGCACATCTGAGATTAAATTGGCCAGGTTCTTTGTTCTGGAGGAAAGTGTGCTCAAGGTCATGAGGTTTGGCGTTCTTTGGCGCAACAATGAATGGCATGCTGATCACCGCAAGCATCTAAGCCTAAATGACAAAGTCTCCGCAGAAGATGAACTTGTTTTCGAAACATCAAGTGGCCAGAGACTCGAAAACTTATTTACCCATTAGTAACTTGTCAGGGCGGTGGATTTTAGTTTGTATGATAATGTTGCATCCACCTAAAGTAACGAAAGTTCTTACGTAAACTTTCGAGTAATTCCCTCTTCCTAGGTGCAACATTACTCCTAACATTTGTAATATCAGTTTGAAACTTGTAATATTGCCGTGTCCTATTCCCGCGTTTTCAAAATCCTGCAGATCAAACAGGTCCTGAGTTGGTGATGATGTTGTGCCTCCCATCTTTCACCAATAGCCGTCGGATCTAGATCTAACGCATACAAACCAAGCTTCTCCATTTTTGCAAAAAGATGCCCGTACTTGTTCCCTATTTACAAACAACTCCTTGTCTCTCACAATCAGCCTTATCTCCTCCCCACCACATCTAGAAGGCCGTGGAAAAATCTGGCGTGATGGCTGCTGCCGGAGCCGTCTACCCCCAATCTTGGTGTTCCGTGCAATGCACGGGCATCTACGCACGGGAAATTATGTCGAACAGGGCTAGTTGTAAGCAGGATAGCTCTACAGCCATGATGATAGTGACTGCAGACAGTGAGGCTGACTATGGTATGCCGAACACGGCGCCTATACTCAGGTGTCATCTCCAACGCAGGGTCTTGTCACTTCAGTGTGAGGAGCAACACGTAATAATTTGACCAACGGGTAGTACAGTGCTAGTACTCCTACTACTACATTGGTAGTACTACTACTACTAGTACTAGTAGCACCATCGTCTGGATTTAGGAGTACTACCACGTCCATCTAGATTTTAGTATTTAACTAGCAATATCTAGTAATGCATGTCACAAAAAATGTACTACTCCCTCTGTAAATAAATACATGGTGTTTTATTCCTATTGGCGAGAGAACTTAATGTTTTTTTTGCTAACTACTAATAGGATTACATGCAATGAACTAAACACTGCATGTCATGTTTGGTAGTCTCAAGTCATTGAAAGCATGCACGGCCCACATCTCTCATTGGTTGATATGTCACGAAATAAGAAACAAGGAGGGAGTTAATGCATCGTGCCTAAGTCTAGCCATAGTGGGGGTAACATAAGTAGTATCATGCACTTGGGACTCGCAAACATGCTTATGTGGCAGGCAATTAAAGAAGAAAGAGATGGTTATAGTAACATAGGTTGATACCGTAACATAATAAATGTGATGCTACTATGTGTCATGCATGGCAATAAATGAGACCACTTATGATACTAATCTATGACACTATGCACTATAAAGATAGTAACATAGACTAGTAACATACACATGTTACTAGTCTAAGTTACTCTCCATTATGACCATGCTAAGTGTTTTGGGATTATTTGGTTTTCGTAATGTGACTTACACAACATTTTTGTTTACATGCATTAACATTTTATTAGTTAAATCAAAGGTCAAAACTTGGCGCAAAATGCAAAGGGGACCAATAAACCAGTAAACATCAAACTTCTCTCGTTTGGCCCCAACTAGAGGTCCGGTGAGATGACTATAGTGCACCGGCACGGAGGGGGACACAGCTTCATTGACTTACGGCAACTGCCTTTGGGTGAATGACACATGGGCCCAGGGGGTGGCCGGCCCACCTATCATATAGCCAAAGGCAAGTGCAGTAGAGGGCCGAGGAGTAGTACGAAATCCTATGCATGCTAACCAAGGGCAAGAGTGATCACTCGAATTGCAAGATCAGTTGACTACAAGCTAAGCTAGACCCATGGAGACGATGAGCGCGAGCATCAGCCGGCTGTGCCAGATGGTCCACGACGCTAGCATGCGGCCCGACAACGGGAACGTCTCCAGGTAGTATTGCTTGAGGCCTCTAGGGCGAGGGGCCGCTCGGACGACAGCTTCGTCTCCTTGTTCGACGAGGTCCTTGTCGGTTTCCTCGACAAGTTCACCATCATCAAGAAGCTCGCGGACGACTTTGACGTAAACCTCCAGCCGACGCGCCCAGGATCTGCGATGCCCGCCACCCTCAACAGCCACTATGGTCACAACCTCTTCGACGCACTGGTGGCCCTACGACTGCCCGCTGTCGCGCCGGAGAATGTCCACCTCGAGGTCGCGCTCGCCGCGCAGCGCCTGGCGCAGCAAGACACCATCGACATAATCACCCATGTCTACGCGCAAATCATCCACAAGGACTACTACATGCAAGAGGAGGACAATAGGACGTTGGCCTTCTTGGAACACAGGGCAACCTTGGACGGCACTGTTCAGAAGCACGTTGAGCTCGCCGCCAACGCCGCTGCTCCTCACACGTCGGTTGGTGACCCGGCGCACTAGGGCGTGAGGATGTCGTTGGTGGATCCGTATGTATTTTTATCTTTCCATCAAATCCATGTAGTAGTATATGATACTATAGTAATTATCTTACGTTTCGCATCAACTTCATAATTTTCGCACATACTCTATGCATGAACGGCGCCAGAACCAAACTTCTCATTACTCTAGGCAAAATCATTATTTTCTATCTATCGATCATGCCATGGAGCAGAACCAAATTTTACAAGTTACGAGTTCAAAAGGAAAAGCTTGCCGTGTTCGCGTCGCACCCCCACACGGTTGGTCCGGCACGCCGCTCAAGCGGGAATGCGTGCAGTGTTGCATTTTCACTTACAAGTGGGACCGCAGTTGAGCAAACCGACTATCAGCAAACCCCCACCCCGCCCACCGCGCGATGGCTAAGAAAACAGGAGGGAGAAGAGATGGTTGTAGCACGGACTCCAAGAAAATTGGTGTTAGATGGGACTCGTGTTGGTGGCGTGTGCCATACTGCTAGACGTGAATGCTAGTTATGGCCCATGCCACCCCACTATATCGAGCCTATATCGAGGTACGTAGAACAAATTTCCTGCAGTCCGTGCTCATCCCTCCTCTATCTCTCTTCTCAGCCAGCCAGCGGACGCGTGGAGCCCATCGTCTGTTTGCTCACATGCGGTCCCACATGTCAGTGAAAACGCAAGCGGACCCACTAAACCTGCACATCTTTCACCTCGACGTGCTGGTGACGAAAAACAAATCCAAGAAAGATCTTCGGTGGCCGCTTTTGGAGTTACTCAAGAGTAGTAAGATTCTATTTATAGTTTAACCCAAGATGCACATCTCGTGGCTTCAACTACCACTCTATTTTCTTTCATGACACGACCTGGATGCTGGATGTCCCACGTGTCGGCAAAAGGAGGAAGAACCTGACCAAATCTTCGGTTGTGCTCTCGGATTAGACTAGTTGTGCTAACTTAAAAAATTTATTGTGTACTCCCTCCGTTCCGAAATACTTGACTTCCATTTGTCCAAAAATGGATGTACCTATACACTAAAACATGTCTAGATACATATATATTTTGACAAATAGAAGGCATGTATTGTGCAACGGAGGGAGTAGAATGGATGCAAGTTTTTGTATTGGGAAGAAGAGTACATCCATATATTGATAGAGCGCAATTTAATAGATGTTCTATCACTTTTAGCTAGCACAGAGGCTATAGATGAGATTAGTGCACTTGTTGATACTCCTACTTGGTATGCGTGTTGCTGCTTAGACACGGAGAAAAATGGACCGGAGGGAGTACTAGAATAGAGGCTAGACATGAGACTAGATGCGAGGAAGCAACGTCTACTTCTTTACACTCGAAGAATAAAGAAGCACGCAAGATCGAGCCTCCGCAGATCAACAATGAATGCATCGAGAAGGCACTAATCCAACTTACAGGAGTAGTAAAATGTATTCTTGTGGTTCTTGTTTTCTTTGGTCTTGCTTTTCTAGTCAAAATTATCATTGGAGTTCGTGCAAAATGGAGGTCCGTTTGGGGTCGTGCATTGCAGTTGGCCTTACAAGTGGGACCGCAGTTAAGGAAACCGACTAACGGCAAACCCCCACCTCGCCCGCCGCACGATGGATGAGTTTAGAGAAACGCTGAGGTTGAAGAGGTTGCTCTAGCACGGACTCCAAGAAATATGGTGTCAGATGGAAGTCGTGCTGGTGGCGTGTGCCGTACTCCTAGACGTGAGTGCTTGTTCTGGCCCATGCCACCCTACTACTCCTACTACATACTATATAGTACTACTAGTATCGAGGATTCAAGGTGCTGGTTACGTAGTACAATATGGCTACAGTAAAAACACCCGCACGACGCGCGAAGCATGTGAAGCTAGTACAAATAGTGTACTACTATTGTTGATTGGCCTCATCCGATAACCTGTTGCAATGCACGTACAATTATGTATTCGGAAAATATTTTTTGCCTCGTCGCACCACTCACTCACAAAAGTGACTCGAAAGCCATTCATAAATTTAGTAAGTTTGTCACAGGCATATCATTTTATTACATACAACAGGTCATCAACACACATCGACAACGAGGATACATTATAAATACTAAAGTTTTCACCACACAACAAATAACAAGCAATGAAATGAACTTCAACTCAACCATTCCTCGGCGTTGGAAACACTTGCTTTGAACCACAAGTGATTCTTTGGGACGGACCACCCATTGTCGATCTGGAGACCAACGCAGGACTGATCATCCAGGCTGAAGCGGCCTACTATATCAGTACCAGGGTAGGGAACCACCCAAATGTCCGAGGTATAGACACAGTTGCTTCTCATAAATGGTAGTAACGTTGTGTCAACAACAGTTGGATCGCCTTTCACCATCATTGGATAGTTTTGTCCAAGGAAGAGCAAGTTTTCTCCAGGACTATCAATTCTGTACCAGGGAGAAGGAGTTGGCGCTAGCACACTAGTATCCATCCCGAATACCATGAAACGGGTGTTGGAATAGGTCCGGAGAGTGCGACCATGGGAGACTACACCTGCTTCCTTAGCAGTAGCATCATCAGTGGGCTGCATACACACGAGAAGAGGTGATCCATCGGAATTAGTTGCCTGGCGCCAAATAGTATATGGGTGCTGCTCGTCCTCATGCTCGTCATCATCACCATCATCATCTCCCCTTGGTTATAAAAATCTTCAAGCATAGGTGGTGGAATATTCGCAGGACCTTGGAAACACAAGAAGAAGTTTAATTAGTAAAGGGAAACTTGCTAACCCGCATGCATGTAGATGAAACAATTATAATTACGGTGGAAGACAAACGTACCGAAACAACGATTCCATGCAAAAACAGTGCCACGAGTGGTGGCAGCAAACACAAGTCCCTCGTATTCAATTGCATCACAGTACTCGTCCGTGTACAGAAACTGAATTTTGAGCAATATCCATCGAGTCAAACCAGCAAGGACGGCAACAAGCTTGTCAAAGATAGCAACAACTTCATAGTTGTTGTAATTCCAAGAGCGGCTGGGAACTCAAGAAATTGCTATCTTCCATAGAAGACAGTCACCATGATTGTATTCTAATGTGCGTACAATACCGGTGTGCTCAACCTCTGGTCAGTCTGCTGAGATTTTTGGAAGTGGAACCCGGTCACGAGTGTACACATTCATAAGTTCCCACTCATAGTTGGACCCAATGTAAACAACCCAATCTCCATTTGCGCCTGCCCAAGCCTTGCCCTCAAGGGATGGCATCTTAACATCATACGTATCATTATCAAGCGGCATCAACTTGCACAGGGCGAGGCCTCCGTCGTGACGGCGCCAGTCATCAGGGTCACAACAAAGAAGATAGGGGAGATCAAACTGCACCTTGGCTCTTGGGTTCCTTGTAATGATGTTATTAGTTGAGTCAATAATGGGCTTGAACGAACCTACCATGCTAGCCGAGGTGATGACGTCACATCGATCAATAAGTTCCTCCACCACGTCATCTTTCAGATCGGGGCAAGAATAACGGGGTCGTTTCCGTCCTGTTCCCTCCATGGAGAAGATGATCGAACAATGGCATAAGAAAGGGTGAAGGGCTGAAGGAAAATGGAGGAGGGAGAGGAAGAGCGTGCGACAGCAGTTCCAAATCAAGAGGGAAAGGCGAAGAGTCGGTGGACAGTTTCCAGTTTGCGACGGTTCACGAAGGGGCGCTAAGGGAGTCCTGGATTAGGGGGTATCTGGACAGCCGGACTGTGTACAACGTCCGGACTATTGAAGCGTGAAGATACAAGACTCAAGACTTCGGCCCGTGTCCGGATGGGACTCTCCTTGGCGTGGAAGGCAAGCTTGGCGATCCGGATATTATGTTTCCTTTCTTGTAACCGACTCCATGTAAACCCTATCCCTCTCCGGTGTCTATATAAACCGGAGAGGTTGGTCCTTAGAAGGCCGATCACAATTACAATCATACCATCATATGCTAGCTCTTAGGGTTTAGCCTCTACGATCTCGTGGTAGATCAACTCTTGTACTACCCATATCATCAATATTAATCAAGCAGGAAGTAGGGTTTTACCTCCATCGAGAGGGCTCGAACCTGGGTAAACATCTGTGTCCCTTGCTTCCTGTTACCATCAGCCTTGACGCATAGATCGAGACCCCCTACCCGAGATCCGCCGGTTTTGACACTGACATTGGTGCTTTCATTGAGAGTTCCTCTGTGCCGTCGCTGTCACGCTCAATGGCTCCTTCAGTCGTCACCAACGACGCTGTCCAGGGTGAGAATTTCCTCCCCGGACAGATCTTCGCGTTCGGCGGATTCGCACTGCGGGCCAATTCACTTGGCCACCTGGAGCAGATCGATAGCTATGCCCGCGGCCACCAGGTCAAGTTCGGAAACTTCAACTACACGGCGGATATTCGCGGAGACTTGATCTTCAACGGATTCAGGCCAGCGTCAGGAGCGCCGAACAGCCACGATGAGCACGGCTTAGACCTACTATCAGACGATGCTTGGGATATCACCCTGGCAGAAGCCTCGGATCTAAATCCGGGGCAGGTTCTGCTGCCTAAGGACGGAGGGCTGGACCCCACCCCGCGGGCCGTACCCTCATCAGCGATGGAGCCGAACACAGTCCTCACTTCTGAGGGAGCCTGTAACTCCGGACCCCCAGATTCATATCCGGTTGTAGGTCCCAGTCCGCGAACTCCCAAACCCGCCAAGCTTGGTTGGGCCCCGGTAATGGAGTTCACCGTTGTGGACATCTTCCAGCAGTCGCCCTTTGGCGACATACTGAACTCATTTAAAATTCTCTCTTTGACAGAGAATTCCGGGCCGAACTATGTCCGGCTCGAGTGGGAAGCAGGCAACGAAGAAATTCGTTACCCACCCACCACCCACTTGATAGCCACAGTTGATGATTTAACCGACGTGCTTGACTTCGACTCCGAAGGCATCGACGGTATGGACGACGATGCAGGAGAAGACTCCGAATCTATGGGGTACTGGATTCCCGCCTCGTCACATGACATATACATGGTGGATACACCCAAGGAAGACGACAGTGACAATCCGGAAGATAAAACCCCTGGGCAAAAACCAAAGCGACGGCACAGATGCCGTTCCAAATCTAGCAGCAGTAAAAATATCAGCAAAAGCGCCAGAAGAATGGATACTTCGGTCAACCCTAAAGGCAACAACGATGAAACGGAACCAGCGATGGAGCAGGACGAACCAGGTCACGCCGAGCATAGTTCGGAGCAGACGCCCAAAGACAATGATCCAGAAGGACGAGTTCATCAAACCGGCCCAGGACAAGAAGACAGTCCGGACGATGACGCATTCATCATTCCGGAAGAACGCATCGAACGAGAGAACCTCCACAGAAAGCTTATGGCCAGAACGAGAAATCTAAAGAGGCAGAAGCAACGGCTTAAAGCCGCACAAGAAACGCTCAATCATAGATGGAACAAAGTGCTAGACACTGAAGAAAGATACGGCGACGATCGCCACACAAAGAGCTACCAAAAATGAAAGCTACTGCCAGAATTCAACGACGAGGCCGTTCCACCAAAGAATAACACGACCAGGAGACAAGACGTACCATTTCATAACCGCAATAAATCAACTACCGAACACGCGCACGATCTACGTGAGCACCTGGATAAGAAAGCTGGCGCAGCTAGGACCATCTATGGATCTAAAGGACACACCCCGACGGGGGACTGTGGTCGTCAAAACAATTATGACAACAAAATACCAGTTCGGAATAAACACCAAACACAACAACAACCGACGACATGCCACAGCGCGTCCAGATATAGAGGGGCTGCTCACCCCTTGTGCTTCACTGATGAAGTATTGTACCATGAATTCCCACAGGGCTTTAAACCTGTGAACATAGAGGCATACGACGGAACGACATACCCAGGGGTCTGGATCGAGGACTTTATCTTGCACATACACATGGCTCGTGGGGATGACCTCGCCATCAAATACCTTCCCTTCAAACTGAAGGGACCAGCTCGGCACTGGTTGAAAAGCCTCCACGAAAATTCAATTCGAAGTTGGGAGGAACTAGAGGACGCTTTCAGGGCCAATTTTCAAGGGACTTATGTCTGGCCTCCGGATGCTGATGATTTAAGTCACATAATCCAACAGCCCGGAGAGTCCGGCCGAAAGCTTTGGAACAGATTCCTCACCAAGAAGAATCAAATCGTTGATTGTCCGGATGCCGAAGACCTATCGGCATTCAAACGCAGCATCCGTGACGAGTGGCTCGCCAGACACCTCGGCCAAGAAAATCCAAGGACAATGGCAGCCCTAACAAGCCTTATGACCCTCTTTTGCGCGCGTGAGGATAGCTGGCTAGCCCGTAAAGGCACCAGCGACCCCAACACGTCCGAAATAAGGGACGGCAACGGGAATCCATGGCGTAATAAAAACAAACGCCAAAACAAGGAAGAGAGCCCGGATAACACAACGGTTAATGCTGGATTCAGGGGCTCTCAACCTAACCAGCAAAATAAGGCATCTAAAGGCAGCAAAGAGGGACCGTCCGGTCTGAACAGAGTTCTGGACAGACTGTTGTAACGCCCCGGATTCGATGCGCCAGGTGTCTGCTAGTTATTCGTCGTTGTAGCCATGTGATGTGCTTGCGTGTTGCATTTTATCATGTCATCATGTGCATTTCATTTTGCATACGTGTTCTTCTCATGCATCCGAGCATTTTCCCCGTTGTCCGTTTTGCAATCCGGCACTCCTATGCCCTCCGGCGTCCCCCTTTTGTCTCTCGTTGTGAGCGGGTGTTAAACTTTCTCGGAATGGCCTGAGGTTTGCCAAGCGGCCTTGGTATAGCACCGGTAGACCGTCTGTCAAGTTTCGTGCCATTTGGAGGTCGTTTGATACTCCAACGGTTAACCGCGTAGCCCGAAACCCCCCTTTTCTCTTGCAGCCCAGCAACCCCTCCAAAGTGGCCCAAAACCCAGCAAACTCCCCTCCATGCTCTCGGTCGTTCGATCACGATCGCGTGGCCGAAAACCGCTCCTCATTTGGACTCTCCTAGCTCCCTCTACCTATATATTAGTTCCCCTCCCCCGAAATTCCCACAGTCCAAACCCTAGCTTTTTCCCTCTCCGCCGCCAGACGCGTCCGCCCCCAGCCGGACATGTCCGTGCCGCCGCGCCCAGCCAGTCAGATTCTGCGACGTCACCCCGCCGGTCTCCTCTCTCTCCTCCCCGCCGCCGGGCCCGCTCGGCCCACCCGCGGCCCGCCCCGGGGCCCGACCGGGCCGCGCCTCGCGCCGCCGCGCGCCCGAGCTGCCCCGTGCCGGCCCCGCCATCGCCGAACCCCACCGCCTGGCTCCCTCGCCACCGGCGCCGACCTCGCCTCCCGGCCTCCCGCGCCCCGTGCCCCGGCCGCGCCGCCGCCTCCGCGCCGATCCGCCGCCGCCGGCCAGCCCGTTAGCTGCCCTCCGCCTCCTCCGCCGGCTCCCCGCCGCCCGGCCCCGCGTCTCGGCCGCCCCGAGCTCCTCCGCCGCGGATCCGTCCGCCTCTGCCGGAGCGCGCCGCCTCCGTCGGCGACTGGCGCCGCCCCGAGCTCCCAGGACGTCCCCGACCTCCGGCGACCTTCTCCTTCCCCGACCACCGCATTCTCTCCGGCGAACCTCGTCCACCGCGCCCGGATCTGGATCTGAGAAGACAAGGTTGACCCCATTTTTCGGCTAAGTCCCCGAAATACTTTGCATTCTCATGCCATGTTCATCGCATCATATCTCCATGCATGCTGCTCCGTTTTGTGCGTGTAATATGTCAAATTGTTCGTCTCAACGAGTACTTCATTTCATTCCATTGCATCATGTTCATTTGAGTCCATCTTGATGCCTGAATCATCATTGCAAGAGTGCTTCATAATGTTAGTTCCTGTTTCTTAAGAGAACATGCTCATTTGTCATTTTTGCCATGTTTGATGTGTGCATGCTATGAGGTTGATGTCTACATGGGTTTTGAAAGATGCCATGTCTTATTTACAGAGGTGCTTACCATGTATTTTTGTTAGCAATGTGGTGACTAGCACAAGCATGTAAACTAGGCTTCGTGATGTTGCTGATTTTAGTCCCTGTTCTGCTGTTATTTTGATGCCATGTAAGCTTGGTGCTACAGAGAGATCCATGCATATTTTGAGGTACTTCAGTAAGTATGTTTTGAACATATGGTTATCCTCTATCCATTCATGCCCCTGTTTGCAATTATGGAGTAGTCTAGCATGTCATTTTCCTGCTCTACTTTTGCTACAAAATGTTTCCTGGCAGATTGTTTACATGTTATTCAATTTTGCCAAGGTTGTTGTAGTTGATCCTTGCATGCTATGAACTTGTTCTTGCCTTGGGTTGTTTCATAAACATGTCTTCTTGCTGATGCTATGCTTATATTGTCATGCAATGACTTGTGGAGAGTGAATCGAGCTTGTTAAGTAGGGTACTTGCTGTTACTGTTTTGCTAGGCTGAATCTGTTATTTCGTGATGCTATGTAAACCTGCTGCTACTAGTCATTCTATGCATAATCTGGAGATGTTCACTAAGGGTGTTTTGTTATACATGTCATGCTCTATCCATATATGCCCCTGGTTGCATTTATAGCCTGCTGTAGCTTGTTGTAAACTTGCTCCAAAGTTGCTAAATAATGTTGCTGTTAGCCTGTCACATGAAGTTCAGTTGTTCCCATGCTTGTTATTAGTGACCCATGCACCCTATGAACTTGCTCTTGCCATGCCTAGCTTCATAAATATGCCTTCCTACTGTTGGTTGCCTTGCCATGCCATTTATTACCCTGTGGTGAGTGGTACAAGCTCACCAACATGCCTACTTATCGTTGTTCCTGCCATGCTTGAATCTGTAATATAACTTGCCATGTTTACATGGGTGCCATCATATTTTCTGATCCTTTTTGGCTCATGGTCAGTAAAGGACTTTTGTTCTATGCAATTAGTAGATTCATGCCATGCCTTTGTTTGCCATGATAAGTTTCTGTAACATGTTGTTTGATAGCTCTGAACATTGCAACCTGATGTTATTTTCTGCAAAGTCTGAACTGTTATTATTTGCAATCTTGCCATGTGTGTTTGAGCATGTTCTAGTGATTTCTGGAGATAGCTCAGTGTTCATGTTTTGTTATGCTTTACCTGTACATCATGCCCATGCCTTTTGTTTTCTTGTTGAGGTTCTGTAGCATATTTTTTTGATGCTTGCAATATGCCTAGTTGCTGTTTTGGACAGATTGTTGTCATATCTTGTATAGTGTGTGCGTGTTGAACCATTGCTCCGTTTTGAGTGTGCTCTATATGAAACTTGCTTGATTTTGCATATAGTTTCATATTATCATGTTGCATCCATGTTTTGAGGTGTTTGCTTGATGTTTGTATGCATTTTGCATCTATGCCATGTTTAACTTGTTTTGCTCATATCTTCTAGACTGTAGCTCCGAACTAAATGAACTTTATATGTAACTTGACTAGAATCTCGTCTAGATCATCTTGGTGCATCTTAACTTGCTGTTTAACAACTTGAACATAAGGTTTATCCAGATCTGGACCAACTTCGAGATATGCATATGAGGACTTACCGGAATTGTTATATGTTGTTTCCGGCCTCATTTAAACTTGCCTTGATGTGTTGCTCATGTTTTCATCATCTCTTGCCATGAGTAACTTCATGTAGCCTTGGCATGCATCAAGTTTGTTGTGCATCATGGTGTGTTCATGTGTGGTGTGTTTACCTTGTTGCGTGCTTCTTTTCGATAGTTCCTGTTTCGTTGCGATTGTGAGGATTCGTTCGTCTACGCTTGGTTCGGCTTCATCCATTCGTCTTCTTCATGGACTCGTTCTTCTTCCTAGCGGGATTTCAGGCAAGATGACTGCTACCCTGGATCTCACTACTATCATTGCTATGCTAGTTGCTTCATTCTATCGCTTTGCTGCGTTACCTATCATTTACCCTTCAAGCCATCCCAAATTGCCATGAACCTCTAACCTTTGACACCCTTCCTAGCAAACCGTTGCCTGGCAATGTTACTGCTTTGCTCAGCCCTCTTATAGTGTTGCTAGTTGCAGGTGAAGTTGAAGATTGCTCCATGAAGGACATGATTATGTTGGGATATCACAATATCTCTTATATTATTAATGCATCTATATACTTGGTAAAGGGTGGAAGACTCGGCCCTATGCCTGGTGTTTTGTTCCACTCTTGCCGCCCTAGTTTCCGTCATACTAGTGTCATGTTCCCGGATTTTGCGTTCCATACGCGGTTGGGTGATTTATGGGACCCCCTTGACAGTTCGCTTTGAATTAAACTCCTCCAGCAAGGCCCAACCTAGGTTTTACCATTTGCCTCACCTAGCCCTTTTTCCCTTGGGAGTCGCGCTCTTGAGGGTCATCTTTATTTTACCCCCCCCCCCGGGCCAGTGCTTCTCTAAGTGTTGGTCCGAACTGAGCTGCCTGCGGGGCCACCTCGGGGCAACTTGAGGGTTGGTTTTACTCGTAGCTAGCCTCATCCGGTGTTGCCCTAAGAACGAGATATGTGCAGCTCCTATCGGGATTTGTCGGCGCATCGGGCGGCTTTGCTGGTCTTGTTTTACCATTGTCGAAATGTCTTGTAAACCGGGATTCCGAGTCTGATCGGGTCTTCCTGGGAGAAGGTATATCCTTCGTTGATCGCGAGAGCTTATCATGGGCTAAGTTGGGACACCCCTACAGGGTATAAACTTTCAAAAGCCGTGCCTGCGGTTATAGGCAGGTGGGAATTTGTTAATGTCCGGTTGTAGATAACTTGACACCAGATCCGAATTAAAACGCATCAACCGCGTGTGTAGCCGTGATGGTCTCTTCTCGGCGGAGTCCGAGAAGTGAACACGGTCTTTGGGTTATGTTTGACATAAGTAGGAGTTCAGGATCACTTCTTGATCATTGCTAGTTTCACGACCGTTCTGCTTGCTCTCTTCTCGCTCTTATTTGCGTATGTTAGCCACCATATATGCTTAGTCGCTGCTGCAGCCTCACCACTTTACCCCTTCCTTTCCCTTTAAGCTTTGCTAGTCTTGATACCCATGGTAATGGGATTGCTGAGTCCTCGTGGCTCACAGATTACTACAACAACAGTTGCAGGTACAGGTTATGCGATGATCGTGACACGAGAGCGATGTTTGCTTGTTTTGGAGTTCTTCTTCTGCTTCTTCTTCGATCAGGGGATATGTTCCAGGTTGGCAGCCTGGGCTAGCAGGGTGGATGTCGTTTGAGTTTCTGTTTGTGTTCCATCCGTAGTCGGATGATGCTCTTATGTATTGTGATATTGTATTCGTGTGGCATTGTATGCCTCTTGTATGTATCCCCATCTATTATGTAATGTTGATGTAATGATATCCACCTTGCAAAAGCGTTTCAATATGCGGTTCTATCCTTGGTGGGACCTTCGAGTCTCTTTAGGATAGTATCGCATATTGGGCGTGACAAGTTGGTATCAGAGCCTCGACTAGCCCTAGGAGCCCCCCTTGATTGATCGTGTAGTTTGGTCGTTGTTCAGTCTAGAAGAAAACTGTTTTTCGGAGTCTAGTTATATCGGAGGGTAGGAATTCTTTTTACTCCTCAGCCCCTTCGTCGCTCTGGTAAGGAATCTTGATGTAGCTGTTTTGAATTACTCCTCTTCCCCTTCAAATTTTTCTTTAGGATCACGTAGTTGGTTTTCCGATCGTTGTTCCTCAACTCTTTTCATCCGGTGCATTTCTTGTCAAGTTGACTCGAGCCCCTTCTTCTTCAAGTTCAATCCTCAGTTGTTTCTTTCCCACCCGCCCACCCCTTCTTTTTCTCGAAACGGGAGTCCGTAATCGAGTATCCATCCTACTCGTGTGAAGTCTTTGCTTTCTTTCCTCAATGATTTCAAACGGTGTTTTTCTCTTCAAGATATTCTTCGGTTTCCCCTTCCAAGTTGCTTTTGTTTTCCCGCCCTCCCACCCTCTTCTTCCCGAAGCCTGATTCTCTTTCGAGCATCTATTTCATTCGTATGGAGCCTCTTCAGTCTTCCCTCAATCATTTCAACCGGTGAATTCTCGTCTCGGTGGACATTCTTCATCTCTTCTCCGGTGGACTCAATTCATGTTTTTCGGGTTGATCATATTCTTTTCCTTGGATCAAGTGTTCTCCTTGCTTGTTTGCCTCTCGCCAGTTTATCCTTCCGGAGTGCTCAAGACATCTCAGGAGATTCGTCTTTGTTCGAATTAATTCGAGGTTGTCACCTCATTCAAATATTTCAATTGTTCTGGTGCTTCATCTATCTGTTCAACAATCCTTTTCAATGGTGTCTTCTCTTCAGTGGGCCCTAACCCACAGGTCTTTTCCCAGGATCTTACCTGACTCTTCTACTTCCCCCAAAGTTATTCCAAATTCTTTTCAAAGTGTGACATAAGAATGGATTCCATCAGTCACATGCCTTTTCCAAGATCGTTTTCAAACTCTTTTCATTGTTGGCTCAATCCCTTCGTTTTTCATTCTCCCGGAGTATCTCAGTAATTTTGGTGGTGTTTCCCGTCGTCATTTGAAGATCGCAGAAGAGTTTTCCTTTAAATCTTGTCCGTTCTCTCAAAGATTCGCGGTTCTAGCTTCTTGTTATCCTATCGAATTATTCTATTTGTCAGATATTCCTTTTCTTACCCATCCGGAGTATGTCAGGAGTTGTTTTTCAAAGGCCATCGTTCTAGAAGAATTCTTCGTCCTCATGTTTCAGCTACCGTTATCCAATTGTCCCAGTGATTCAATCTCTTTCATCAGTCTTTTTCGAATTCTTACGGTGGTTCATTCAGATTCTTTTTTTTCCTTTGTTTATCATTTTAATTCATTCGTTCTTTTCAATCCTACCTGTGGTTCATTGAAGACCTTTCTCAAGCTTTGCGTCATATACCCCCTCAATCCTTTTCCAACAAGAGTAAGTAATATGCAAAAATCCATTGTTTGTCATCAATTTAATTTGATGAAGGATAAGCATACAATAAATCTTATTCTTATTTCCTCCAAGTGTTTAATCCCTTCCTTCAGAGTTTGTTCGTGATGAATAAATTCTAGTTCCAAGTGTTTTCATCTTTTCTTTTTCCGGAGTTTAAATTTCCTCGGTCATTTCGTCGGATCACCCATCTAAATCATCACAAGGCTCATCTTATTATTTCATCCTTCATTCTATCTCATCGTCTTTTGTCACCGGAGTTCTTCATGGTGGTTCTTCACGATTTAATTCATTCCTCAAGATTCTTGTAGGCGAAGCTCAAGTTTTCTACTTCTTGCTTCGCGAGGTGCATTTAATTTTCCGTTTTCTTTTGAAATGGAGTTTTGCAATTCTTCTTTCTTCCCAGTTATTAAATCTTTTCCGCTCGAGGCCGGTTATCAGCTCATAAATTTTGAGATGTTATCCATAAGTCCACATCAAGCTTATTCTTTTCGTTGTTGATTTACTCAACAACTCCATTCAATCTTGTCTTCTAAGGTTGCTTTCTATTTCATTCGTGGCACAAGTTGTCATTTTCTTCTCCGTTCTTTTCATTAAACTCTTTTCATTCTTTCCGGAGGTTTTGCGTCATATCTCCATCAAGTATCATTCCATCCTCTCAAGCTCATGTTCTATTCCCCCATGTTTCAGCCGGAGTGTTGCCTAAATCCTTTCAGTCTTATTCGTTTCTTATCTCGTTCTAACCGGAGTGGTTTCATAGTTTATCTGATTCCGTGAGCTTTCGATTCTCGTCATTCTCGTCGTTCCTCTCTTCTTCTCGAGTGCTCTCGATTCTTTGCTTCTTCTCTTGAGTTCTTGTTTCACCTCATCCCTTTTCCCTTCCGTCTCGGTCCTAAGGTCTCGGGACGAGATCTCTTGTTAGTGGAGGAGTGTTGTAACGCCCCGGATTCGATGCGCCAGGTGTCTGCTAGTTATTCGTCGTTGTAGCCATGTCATGTGCTTGCGTGTTGCATTTTATCATGTCATCATGTGCATTTCATTTTGCATACGTGTTCGTCTCATGCATCCGAGCATTTTCCCCGTTGTCCGTTTTGCAATTCGGCACTCCTATGCCCCCCGGTGTCCCCCTTTTGTCTCTCGTTGTGAGCGGGTGTTAAACTTTCTCGGAATGGCCTCAGGTTTGCCAAGCGGCCTTGGTACAGCACCGGTAGACCGCCTGTCAAGTTTCGTGCCATTTGGAGGTCGTTTGATACTCCAACGGTTAACTGCGTAGCCCGAAACCTCCCTTTTCTCGTGCAGCCCAGCAACCCCTCCAAAGTGGCCCAAAACCCAGCAAACTCCCCTCCATGCTCTCGGTCGTTCAATCACGATCGCGCGGCTGAAAACCGCTCCTCATTTGGACTCTCCTAGCTCCCTCTACCTATATATTAGTTCCCCTCCCCGAAATTCCCGCAGTCCAAACCCTAGCTTTTTCCCTCTCCGCCGCCGGACGCGTCCGCCCCCAGCCAGACACCTCCGCGCCGCCGCGCCCAGCTAGTCAGATTCCGCCACATCACCCCGCCGGTCTCCTCTCTCTCCTTCCCGCCGCCGGGCCCGCTCGGCCCACCCGCGGCCCGCCCCAAGGCCCGACAGGGCCGCGCCTCGCGCCGCCGCGCGCCCGAGCCACCCCGTGCCGGCCCCGCCATCACCGAACCCCGCCGCCTGGCTCCCTCGCCGCCGGCGCCGACCTCGCCGCCCGGCCTCCCGCGCCCCGCGCCCCGGCCGCGCTGCCGCCTCCGCGCTGATCCGCCGCCGCCGTCCAGCCCGTTCGCCGCC
>NC_041387.1:193162268-193169591 GCF_002162155.2 Triticum dicoccoides | reverse complement strand
CGCCTCCTCCGCCGGCTCCCCGCCGCCCGGCCCCGCGTCTCGGCCGCCCCGAGCTCCTCCGCCGCGGATCCGTCCGCCTCGGCCGGAGTGCGCCGCCTCCGCCGGCGACCGGCGCCGCCCTGGGCTCCCCGGCCGTCCCCGACCTCCGGCGACCTTCTCCTACCCCGGCCACCGCATTCTCTCTGGCGAACCTCGTCCACCGCGCCCGGATCTGGATCTGAGAAGACAAGGTTGACCTCGTTTTTCGGCTAAGTCCCCGGAATATTTTGCATTATCATGCCATGTTCATCGCATCATATCTCCATGCATGCTGCTCCGTTTTGTGCGTGTAATATGTCAAATTGTTCGTCTGAACGAGTACTTCATTTCATTCCATTGCATCATGTTCATTTGAGTCCATCTTGATGCCTGAATCATCGTTGCAAGAGTGCTTCATAAGTTAGTTCATGTTTCTTAAAAGAACATGCTCATTTGTCATTTTTGCCATGTTTGATGTGTGCATACTATGAGGTTGATGTCTACATGTGTGTTGAACGATGCCATGTCTTCTTTACAGAGGTGCTTACCATGTATTTTTGTGAGCAATGTGGTGACTAGCACAAGCATGTAAACTAGGCTTCGTGATGTTGCTGATTTTAGTCCCTGTTCTGCTGTTATTTTGATGCCATGTAAACTTGATGCTACAGAGAGATCCATGCATATTTTGAGGTACTTCAGTAAGTATGTTTTGAACATATGGTTATCACATATCCATTCATGCCCCTGTTTGCAATTATGGAGTAGTCTAGCATGTCATTTTCGTGCTCTACTTTTGCTACAAAATGTTTCCTGGCAGATTGTTTACATGTTATTCAATTTTGCCAAGGTTGTTGTAGTTGATCCTTGCATGCTATGAACTTGTTCTTGCCTTGGGTTGTTTCATAAACATGTCTTCTTGCTGATGCTATGCTTATCTTGTCATGGAATGACTTGTGGAGAGTGAATTGAGCTTGTTAAGTAGGGTACTTGATGTTACTGTTTTGCTAGGCTGAATCTGTTATTTCGCGATGCTATGTAAACCTGCTGCTACTAGTCATTCTATGCATAATCTGGAGATGTTCACTAAGGGTGTTTTGTTATACATGTCATGCTCTATCCACATATGCCCCTGGTTGCATTTATAGCCTGTTGTAGCTTGTTGTAAACTTGCTCCAAAGTTGCTAAATAATGTTGCTGTCAGCCTGTTAACATTAAATTCAGTTGTTGCCATGCTTGTTATTAGTGACCCATGCACCGTATAAACATGATCTTGCCATGCCTATCTTCATAAATATGCCTTCTTACTGTCGGTTGCCTTGCCATGCCATTTATTTCTCTGTGGTGAGTGGTACAAGCTCACCAACATGCCTACTTGTCGTTGTTCCTGCCATGGTTGAATCTGTAATATAACTTGCCATGTTTACATGGGTGCCATCATATTTTCTGATCCTTTTTGGCTCATGGTCAGTAAAGGACTTTTGTTCTATGCAATTAGTAGATTCATGCCATGCCTTTGTTTGCCATGATAAGTTCCTGTAACATGTTGTTTGATAGCTCTGAACATTGCAACCTGATGTTATTTTCTGCAAAGTCTGACCTGTTATTATTTGCAATCTTGCCATGTGTGTTTGAGCATGTTCTAGTGATTTCTGGAGATAGCTCAGTGTTCATGTTTTGTTATGCTTTACCTGTACATCATGGCCATGCCTTTTGTTTTCTTGTTGAGGTCCTGTAGCATATTGTTTTGATGCTTGCAATATGCCTAGTTGTTGTTTTGGACAGATTGTTGTCATATCTTGTATAGTGTGTGTGTTGAACCGTTGCTCCGTTTTGAGTGTGCTCTATATGAAACTTGCTTGATTTTGCATATAGTTTCATATTATCATGTTGCATCCATGTTTTGAGGTGTTTGCTTGATGTTTGTATGCATTTTGCATCTATGCCATGTTTAACTTGTTTTGCTCATATCTTCTAGACCGTAGCTCCGAACTAAATGAACTTTATATGTAACTTGACTAGAATCTCGTGTAGATCATCTTGGTGCATCTTAACTTGCTGTTTAATAACTTGAACATAAGGTTTATCCAGATCTGGACCAACTTCGAGATATGCATATGAGGACTTACCGGAATTGTTATATGTTGTTTCTGGCCTCATTTAAACTTGCCTTGATGTGTTGCTCTTGTTTGCATCATCTCTTTCCATGAGTAGCTTCATGTAGCCTTGGCATGCATCATGCTTGTTGTGCATCATGCCGTGTTCATGTGTGGTGTGTTTACCTTGTTGCGTGCTTCTTTTCGATAGTTCCTGTTTCGTTGCGATCGTGAGGATTCGTTCGTCTAGGCTTAGTTCGGCTTCATCCATTCGTCTTCTTCATGGACTCGTTCTTCTTCCTAGCGGGATTTCAGGCAAGATGACTGCTACCCTGGATCTCACTACTATCATTGCTATGCTAGTTGCTTCGTTCTATCGCTTTGCTACTTTACCTATCATTTACCCTTCAAGCCATCCCAAATTGCCATGAACCTCTAACCTTTGACACCCTTCCTAGCAAACCGTTGCCTGGCTATGTTACCGCTTTGCTCAGCCCTCTTATAGCGTTGCTAGTTGCAGGTGAAGTTGAAGATTGCTCCATGACGGACATGATTATGTTGGGATATCACAATATCTCTTATATTATTAATGCATCTATATACTTGGTAAAGGGTGGAAGACTCAGCCTTATGCCTGGTGTTTTGTTCCACTCTTGCCGCCCTAGTTTCCGTCATACCAGTGTTATGTTCCCGGATTTTGCGTTCCTTATGCGGTCGGGTGATTTATGGGACCCCCTTGACAGTTCGCTTTGAATAAAACTCCTCCAGCAAGGCCCAACCTTGGTTTTACCATTTGCCTCACCAAGCCCTTTTTCCCTTGGGAGTCGCGCTCTCGAGGGTCATCTTTATTTTACCCTGCCCCGGGCCAGTGCTTCTCTAAGTGTTGGTCCAAACTGAGCTGCCTGCGGGGCCACCTCGGGGCAACTTGAGGGTTGGTTTTACTCGTAGCTAGTCTCATCCGGTGTTGCCCTGAGAACGAGATATGTGCAGCTCCTATCGGGATTTGTCGGTGCATCGGGCGGCTTTGCTGGTCTTGTTTTACCATTGTCGAAATGTCTTGTAAACCGGGATTCCGAGTCTGATCGGGTCTTCCTGGGAGAAGGTATATCCTTCGTTGATCGCGAGAGCTTATCATGGGCTAAGTTGGGACACCCCTGCAGGGTATAAACTTTCGAAAGCCGTGCCTGCGGTTATAGGCAAATGGGAATTTGTTAATGTCCGGTTGTAGATAACTTGACACCAGATCCAAATTAAAATGCCTCAACCGCGTGTGTAGCCGTGATGGTCTCTTTTCGGCGGAGTCCGGGAAGTGAACACGGTCTTTGGGTTATGTTTGACGTAACTAGGAGTTCAGGATCACTTCTTGATCATTGCAAGTTTCACGACCGTTCCGCTTGCTCTCTTCTCGCTCTTATTTGCGTATGTTAGCCACCATATATGCTTAGTCGCTGCTGCAGCCTCACCACTTTACCCCTTCCTTTCCCTTTAAGCTTTGCTAGTCTTGATATCCATGGTAATGGGATTGCTGAGTCCTCGTGGCTCACAGATTACTACAACAATAGTTGTAGGTACAGGTTATGCGATGATCGTGACGCGAGAGCGATATTTGCTTGTTCTGGAGTTCTTCTTCTGCTTCTTCTTCGATCAGGGGATAGGTTCCAGGTCGGCAGCCTGGGTAGCAGGGTGGATGTCGTTTGAGTTTCTGTTTGTGTTCCATCCGTAGTCGGATGATGCTCTTATGTATTGTGATATTGTATTCGTGTGGCATTGTATGCCTCTTGTATGTATCCCCATCTATTATGTAATGTTGATGTAATGATATCGACCTTGCAAAAGCGTATCAATATGCGGTCCTATCCTTGGTGGGACCTTCGAGTCTCTTTAGGATAGTATCGCATATTGGGCGTGACAACTGTGCCAAATTCATGGCACCCCCGACAAACCTGCGAACCACACGCATAGAGAGAGCTGGGTCTTCAAGCAGGCTGGCAAACTAAACGCCAAACACAAGGGAAGGGAAACACCAAGTGAAGACGAGGATGAACCTCGCCTGCCGAACACTAGGGGACAGAAAAATTTCCCACCAGAGGTTAAAACAGTGAATATGATCCACACGACTCGCGCATCCTCGAGAAGGCACGAACATGCCCATAAAGATGTGCGCGATATAGATCCCATCATACCCACACCTAACTACTGGATGTCTTGTCCTATCACCTTCGATCACCTGGACGGCCGAGCTAGTATTCGGCATGAAGGATCAGATGCCTTGGTGCTTGACCCAATAATCGACGGATACCACCTCACCCACGTCCTCATGAACGGCGGCAACAGTCTCAATTTAATATATGAGGACACTATCCGCAGGATGGGGATAGACTCATCCAGAATCAGCAAGATTAACACCACCTTTAAAGGGGTGATACCAGGCGTTGAAGCCTACATCAGGGGCTCCGTCATACTGGAGGTAACATTCGGCTCTCCAGGCAACTCCAGAAGCGAAGAACTAGTCTTCATCATCGCACCCTTCCAAAGCATCTATCAAGCATTGCTTGGAAGAGAGGCCTTCGCCCGGTTCAATGCATTGCCGCACTATGGCTGCCTCACACTCAAGATGCCCGGCCCACGTGGCGTCATCACCATTAGCAGAATAATAGTGCGCTCTTCGTGCACAGAGGAACACGCGACGGCCCTAGTGGCCGAACTATAAGCGGCCTCTAACAAAAATATGACGGGTTGTTAAGACCACGGACACGGTTAGACGAGTCCGGCAGCCCATATCAAACCAGGGCACCGTATATGTAATCCTATAGTGGATACGAGGGGCTCATAATAAAGCCCCACACTTGGCTCAACCTTATTGGCAGGCCAACATCTCACATTTTTACTATCCATCGCATACTTACGTTGCACTCTTCTATGAGTTTCCCTTTTCTGCAGACAATGTTCACGCGATACCCTTCCAGGATGCGGCACAACAGAGACAAAGGCACAGACGTGCAGCAATGCCCCGTTCAATAGGTTTCTATTTAGATTAAGCCGCTGTCTAAACCTTTTCTATTGCCTCTTGTTGTTTAACCATCCCATGGGTTCCATACCCACAGAGGATACTGCTGTTTATGGCATTCGCCACGACAGATTAACACACGTACTTGGAAACACAGGGTTTATAATGAATGGGCACTCCTGAGCCCATCATCTGTTATAAAGTCCGAATACCTTCGGGAGTGTTCGGCGTCACGAGTTTGGCCTTATATGCATCAGCTCCGAATCATGTCTTTGGTCAAATGTTGGGTTCGCCCAGCTCCTGGGATTGCCGCCTTGCGTTCCGTTATTATCGGCTAAGGTCTCCAAAGGAGAACTACTGCGATTGTGCCCTGGTTATTCCGGATGAGCACCTCAGTAGAAAAAGCCGAAAACTGACTGTCATGATACAGCGAGAGACTGGTCAACCACTCGACGACTCACCGGAATCTTTAGGATTCCTCCGCATTAATGAAGGGCCATTTCCCGGCCAGGTACATACGCGCCCATATTCGGATGCACGCGAAGGTACCAGGGGCTACATAGTAGCCGCACTTTAGAATCCTGCGGCTAAGTGAAAGTGTTACAGCTATATAGTCCGGCTGCCGAGTATGTCGTGCGATCACCTCCTTAATGGACCAAGACATTGGATCAAGAGTGATTAAGCATATTTTTTCGCGAACACCCCCGTATTGTATGCGTGGGGGCTGAAGCCAACAAGTACTAACTTTTGGATTGCATACTTATATATACATATATATAAACGGCCGCACAGGGGAAATAATCATATTCTGAGGCAAATAGTATAAATCTAGCCTCATAATCAAAATAAACAGCGTTTTTACAACGATTCCGTTCATTCAAACAGGACATTCTTCGAGCACTGCGATTCTATTAGACGGGCACCTTCTATGACCTGCGCCAAGTAGTGCTCGTCCGGATATTGGCCCCCCACCGGATCCTGGGCCGCTATCATGGTGGCATCCATATCCGTCAAATAGGCTTTAACGCGGGCGAGAGCCATCCGTGCACCCTCTATACACGCTGATCTCCTCATGGCATCGATCGGAGGCACGACCCCAAGGAACTGTTGCACCAAACCAAAGTAACTGTCTGGCTTAAGCCCCTTCGGCCAAATATGGTCTATTACAGACCGCATTGCAAGCCCGAACAGCCTGTGAAGCTCCGCTACAGCAGCCATCTTGTCACTCAACAGCAGCGGGCGAGTGGGAGCACTGAACTGCGACCAGAAAAGCTTCTCCACCTCCTTCTCACCCTGATCTTTGAAGAATTCCACAGCATCAGCCGTACTCTTCGCCAGGTGCGCGTAGGCGTGCGCCGAACTCCAGTGTCCATCCAGGGGAGCATACTTCAGATTGAAGAACTTCGTCCGCAGCAAATAGGAGCCCCCAGCCGCGATTTTACCGGCCTGTTGAAGCTCCTCCCGCGCACCCCTGAGCTCGGTCCGTATTTCCTTGGTGGCATTAAGTGCCTTGCTCAGGTCAGCCGATTTATCTTCATACTCCTTTTTCAGTAGCTCACACCGGTCAGCGGCATTTTTTAACTCGATAGCCATTTCGGCTATCTTTTCCTCGCTTCGGTGATGAGCAGCCTGTTCAGCTCTCAATTCCTCGGCCGCCTTTAGGGCAACCGCATTGCTCACCCGAGCTTGTTCCTTGGCTAGAGCAAGTTCCGCCCTCTGGGCATCCACGACAGCAACACCATCTGTTGTTCGAACATATTACATTAATATGTGCCACCTTAATATTTTCCTATGCAATGGGAGACAGGGCACATACCTTGTGATTTATCCAGCCGCTCATTCATCAAAGTGATATCGGCATCAATCAACCAGACTTGCCTCGTCAGTTCGACAACTTCAACGGACGGGCCGGCGGCCGGACCCACAGGTACCTGCACATATTTACAACACCAATTATTGGTTGATGATCCCCCGTTTGCCGCCTCAGGCGGGCAACCAGTGTCTCAGGGGCTACTATCTATATGGTGTATTCTTCATTACATACCTCAAACCCTCTGAGAAGGCTTGTAAATGCTTCATTCAAACCGCTTGTAGCGGATGAAATCTTCTTTAGCACCGCGCTCATTAACGAGCAGTGCTCCTCCGAGAGCGCAGCTCGCTCTAGCAAGCCCGTCAGTACATCCGTCCGGACATCGAACTGCGCCG
>NC_041387.1:193140701-193162130 GCF_002162155.2 Triticum dicoccoides | reverse complement strand
CGTCGTAGCCAAAGGCTCCGGGTGCACGGCGGCTGACGAATTGGCTGCCGGCTTCGACAGATCCGGACTCCTCCATGACGACACCTCGGTGTCGCCCGCTTCATGAGTCGGAGAAGGGGGTGGGGTCTCGCTCTCCATCATCTCTGGAGGAAGGTCCCCAGAAGATGAACCCTGTTGAGAGGAGCTGCTGGCCAGACTGCAAAAAGTTGGATCCTGGTTATTGATCTAGGAGAAACACAGTACCTTCGGATGGTAGATTGACTTACAGCTCGGTGGAGGGCTGGCCCATGGGAGGGCATGGTGCGGTGAGGGTGCCCATTGGGGCAAGGCCCCCTGGGGATGTCTTTTTAGGGCATCTCCGCCTCTAGATCTTCGGAGGCGGCCCTCTTCTTCCCGCACCGTGAGAAGGCCTTAGCCTTCCCTCCCCGACTATCCTCCTTGGGGGAGGTAACAATTCCCCCGGTTCGGATGCGTAGCATATGGGGTTCGGTTTCTTCGTCCCTCCCCTTGTGTTTCCCCGAGGGCATTCTGCTGAGTACCCGATCGAGCATCTTGGCCATGGTAGGGGCAGGCGAGCCTTTGGGAAGCGGTGTCGGACACCTGATTCTATCCGCCTTGCTAAGCCATTCCTGGACGTGGATGATTGTTAGAACAAACAGTCATGATAAATACAAAACAGGGTGTCCGGTATCAAGGCTACTTACTTGGGTATCTAGGCGATTACATCTTAGGCCCGCATCCACGGTGGTGTCCGGACACATTACTTTTCGTCCGAAGAATAATTTGCACATCTCTTCGAGCTTCAAGCTGAAGAAGTGCTTAACAGTCCGCGGACCCTCCGGATTGAACTCCCACATTCGGAGAGACCGGCGTTGGCACGGCAACATCCGCCGTATGAACATCACTTGCATTATGCCGACAAGATTAATGTCCCTTGCAAGAAGCTCCCGAATGTGATTCTGCAGTACTGGTATATCACCAGCGGGCCCCCAATTCCGTCCTACGTCTGTCCAAGACGCCAACTATGACGGAGGGCCTGAGCGAAACTCGGGGGCAGCCGCCCACTTTGTGCCTCTGGGAGCCGTGACATAAAACCACCTCCGCTGCCATACATCAGATACTTCTGGGAAAGAACCCTCTGGCCATGGGGCGTCGGTATTTCTGCTTATTATGGCACCTCCGCACTCCACATGTCGCCCCTCGATCATCTTTGGCTTCACATTGAAGGTCTTGAGCCATAAGCTGAAGTGTGGCGTGACGTGGAGAAAAGCCTCGCACACGATAATAAACGATGGGATATGGAGGATAGCGTCTGGAGCCAGGTCATGAAAATCCAACCCATAATAGAATGTTAGCCCCCTCACGAAGGGATCGAGGGTGAAACCCAAACCGCGGAGGAAGTGTGGGACGAAAACGACACACTCATTGGGCTCCGGCGTAGGGATGACCTGCCCTGGAGCAAGAAGCCTGTGCTGGATATCGGAGGTCAGGTATCCGACCTCCCTAAGCTTTGCAATGTCCTTCTCTTGAATCGAGGAGGCCACCCACCGGCCTTGAGGGTTAGATCCGGACATATTGGAGGATCTCGGAGGGGTGGACCTTAGGTTTTGGGTGTTAGAACTTGAGGTACGAGAGAACACGATGAAGGTGAAAAAGAGGCATAGGCCTCGACCCCTTTATAAAGAAGGTGAGTATCAAGAATCCCTGGTGTGACCGTTTGAGGCTTATCTAAAAACACGTTGGGTAATACCAACAGCCGTCATAGGGTCACGCACACCCATATTAATGGAAAATCCCATAATAAGAGGAACACGATCTCTGCCTCGACGAGACGTGCCAATAAAACCGCCTCGTAACACGAGTCGTTGTGGGATAAGAAACGTCGGTTCACGTTGGACCAAGCCATGTTGCAAGGGCACGACGCACGAAGTTTGCCAGGAAATCAGATATGTACCATGTGAAGATCATCTTGCAGATCCGGACACGGTCTACGTGTTCGATAACCACTTTGGAGTATTCGGAGAAGGAACCTTCCTTGCAATGCCGAAGACAATACTACGCGCCGGACTCATCGTCATTGAAGCCTGGTTCAGGGGCTACTGAGGGAGTCCTGGATTAGGGGGTATCCGGACAGTCGGACTATGTACAACGTCCGGACTATTGAAGCGTGAAGATACAAGACTCAAGACTTCGTCCCGTGTCCGGATGGGAATCTCCTTGGCGTGGAAGGCAAGCTTGGCGATCCGGATATTATGTTTCCTTCCTTGTAACTAACTCCCTGTAAACCCTATCCCTCTCTGGTGTCTATATAAACCGGAGAGGTTGGTCCTTAGAAGGCCGATCACAATTACAATCATACCATCATAGGCTAGCTCTTAGGGTTTAGCCTCTATGATCTCGTGGTAGATCTACTCTTGTACTACCCATATCATCAATATTAATCAAGCAGGAAGTAGGCTTTTACCTCCATCGAGAGGGCCCGAACCTGGGTAAACATCTGTGTCCCTTGCTTCCTGTTACCATCAGCCTTGACGCATAGATCGGGACCCCCTACCCGAGATCTGCCGGTTTTTACACCGACAGGCGCCCCGGCCTACACGTCGGTTCGGAAATACTCCTACTACTCGCCGTCGTCTCACTGATATGTTGGAACGGGACCACATGTCAACAAAACATGGTGTATAATTTCTCGTGCAAAATGCGATCTGGCCGCGTTGGCCCGAGGTGCCGCATTAGTTCTCGACCTTTATTTTTTTAATGGCGTGCCATTCAGTTTTGAAGCATGACTAACTGGTACTGTACACAGAGAAAATATAAACTACTCTACCACTACTCCACCTCCAGTACTAGTAGTATAAAAAAGATTGAAAGTGCAACTATCCCTAGGTGGTTTTGGTAATTCATAACAACATATAGCTCATTGAGATAATGCTATTCCAAGACTATTATTTCAGTAAAGCTCAATGAATGGCATGGCATGGATGATGAAAGTGGATCCCTCAAAATACTAGGGACAAAAGATTGGCTCAAGCTCAAAAGCTCAAGACTCTTCATTTTATATTTCAGTGATCCAAGATCACATTGAGTCTATAGGAAAAGCCAATACTATCAAGGAGGGATGAGGTGTTGCTTAATGAGCCTCTTGCTTCATGTGCTTAGTGATATGCTCCAAAACCCTCAGCTACTTTCTCACATCCACAAATGACCTAAAACCTAAAGCCAAAATAGGTCACACCGATTCTTCCTATCCGGCGCCACCGATTTCAAAAGTCATAGCCACTGCCACAAACCCTAGGCAAATCGGTCCTACCGATAGGGATCTCGGTCTCACCGGGATGGGATTGTAATCTCTCTGTTTCCCTTTGTAACGTTTCGGTCAAACCGAAGTGAGCGATCGGTCCCACCGAGATTGCAATGTAAACTCTCTGTTTCCCTTTTGTAACATTTCGGTCTCACCGAAAAGAGCAAATCGGTCCCACCGAGTTTACCTAACTAACTCTCTGGAAACCTTATTACCAAAATCGGTCTCACCGAGTTTGTGTAATCGGTTTTACCGAGATTACGTTATGCCCTAACCCTAATCGATTCGGTCTCACCGAGTTGCATGTCAGTCCACCGAAAATCACTAACGATCATTAGGTTTACTAAATCGGTCCGACCGAGTCTGTTGAATCGGTCCCACCGAGTTTGGTAAATTGTGGTTAATACTTAGATTTTGTGTGGAGGCTATATATACCCCTCCACCTCCTCTTCATTCGTGGAGAGAGCCATCAGACTAAACCTACACTTCCAACTTACCGTTTCTGAGAGAGAACCACCTACTCATGTGCTGAGGCCAAGATATTCCATTCCTACCATATGAATCTTGATCTCTAGCCTTCCCCAAGTTGCTTTCCACTCAAATCCTCTTTCCACCAGATCCAAATCCTATGAGAGAGAGTTGAGTGTTGGGGAGACTATCATTTGGAGCACAAGAGCAAGGAGTTCATCATCAACGCACCATTTGTTACTTCTTGGAGAGTGGTGTCTCCTAGATTGGCTAGGTGTCACTTGGGAGCCTCCGACAAGATTGTGGAGTTGAACCAAGGAGTTTGTAAGGGCAAGGAGATCGCCTACTTCGTGAAGATCTACCGCTAGTGAGGCAAGTCCTTCGTGGGCGACGGCCATGCTGGGATAGACAAGGTTGCTTCTTTGTGGACCCATTTTGGGTTGAAGTCTCTATCAACGTGGATGTACGATAGCACCACCTATCGGAACCACGCCTAAAACATCCGTGTCTCCAATTGCGTTTGAATCCTCCAAACCCTTCCCTTTACTTTCTTGCAAGTTGCATGCTTTAATTTCCGCTGCCCATATACTCTTTGCATGCTTGCTTGATTTGTGTGATGATTGCTTGACTTGTCCTAAGATAGCTAAAATCTGCCAAACTCTAAAATTGGGAAAAGGTTAAGTTTTTAGTCGGTCAAGTAGTCTAATCACCCCCCCTCTAGACATACTTCAAGGTCCTACAAGTGGTATCAGAGCCACATTTCCATTTTCTTTGATTTCCATAGCTTTGGTTGTCATAGCCTTGGTTTCACAACCTGGGAGAGTATGGCTTCTAGCGAGGGAAATTATCACCGTAGAGGTCCTTACTTTGATGGTACTAACTTTGCTAGTTGGAAGCATAAGATGAAAATGCATATTCTCGGACATAACCCCGCCGTTTGGGCAATTATTTGTATTGGCTTGCAAGGTGAATTCTTTGATGGGAGAGAGCCGAACCGTGAAGCTAATGCGGAAGAATTGAAGATGCTGCAATAAAATGCTCAAGCTTGTGATATCATCTTCAACGGATTGTGCCCCGAAGAATTCAACAAAATCAGTCGTCTTGAGAATGCAAAGGAAATTTGGGATACTTTGATTGATATGCATGAAGGTACCGAATCCATCAAGGAATCCAAGTTGGATGTGCTCCAAAGTCATCTTGACAAGTTCAAAATGAAGGATGGTGAAGGTGTCGCTGAAATGTACTCTAGGATTGCTCTTATTACAAATGAGATTGCCGGCTTAGGGAGTGAAGAGATGACCGACAGATTCATCATCAAGAAGATCCTAAGAGCATTGGATGGAAAGTATGATACATGTGCACATTGATCCAAATGATGCCAAACTACAAAGATCTGAAGCCAACGGAAGTCATTGGAAGAATTGTTGCTCATGAGATGTCACTCAAGGATAAGGAGGAACTTCACAACAAGTCAAGTGGTGCTTACAAAGCCTCAAGTGAAGCCCCCACATCATCAAGTGAGAAACAAACCTTCAATGAAGAATTGAGCTTAATGGTGAAGAACTTCAACAAATTCTACAAGAGTAGAAGCAAAGAAAGAAGCTCCAAGTCAAGGTCTTATCATGACAAAAGATCTTCTAGTCAAGAACGCAATTGCTACAATTGTGGGAGACCTGGACACTATTCCAATGAGTGTACGGCACCCTACAAAAGAAGAGAAGATTCTCCAAGAAGAAGAAGCAAAAGAGAAGAATCACCACCAAGAGAGAGGAGGAGTAGAGATGATCGTTATGAACGAAGACCCTCACAGAGAAGAAAGGATTCGGAAAGGAAGGACAAGTCATCAAGGAGCTACACAAAACGAAGACATCAAGCTCATGTTGGTGAATGGGTATCCGGCTCCGACTCCGACAAACACTCAGAGAGAAGCTATCACTCCCACTCCGAATATACTCAAGATGAAGGTGTTGACGGTCTAGCACTTGTGTCAACGAACTCCTATGACATATTTGATTCACCAAATGAAGGAATTGATAGATGCTTCATGGCCAAAGGTCCAAAGGTAACACATCCTGAGTATGTTGATTTCTATAGTGATGAAGATGACCTCCTTGTGGATGATGATTTACTTGTTGACAACTCTAGTGATGAATACTATGATGAAACGTCAATTAATCATGCTAATCAAGATAAAACGAATGACAATGATAGGGAGAAGATTGAGCTTCTAACTAAAGAACTAAACACTCTTAAGTTGGCTCATGAAACTATCTTCGAAGATCATCGAGAACTTTTAAGGGATCATGAGAAGTTACGCTTTGAAAAGCTCAATCTTGAGCAAGAGCATGAGTTCTTAAAAGCAATCAATGATGATCTCCGTAAGAAAAGTTCTTCTTACATTGCCAAGTGTTTACTCTTATCTACTTACATGCCTCAAGTCAAGTCTAGTAACAAGTACAAGAAAGATACTTCCTCTAGTAGTAACAATAATAATGTCAATATCATTGCTTCTAGTAGTTCTCTTGATTCCACTAATGATTCTCTTAGCCAAGTCACACTTGAGCAAGAAAATAGCTTATTGAAGGGAATTATAGAGAAAGGTGTTTACAAGAGCCTTGCTGGGAGTAAGCAATTCGAGGAAATTGTACGCAAGCAAGGAAGACACCGGAAGAATCAAGGTGTTGGTTTTGAACGAAAGTTCAATGCCAATGGAGTTGAGTGGGAAGAAGATCAATAACCCAAGACGAAGTTTGTTCCTTAACAAGAGAAGTATGATCCTACTTCCTTCAAGGGAACACAAGCACAAGATGATCTTCCACCACAAGATCACAAGAACGAAGGCAAGGACAAGCTTCAAGAAGAGATTGATGCATTTGAAGAAGCACCTAAGGCCTCGTTCAAGTGGATTCCCAAGACTACGTCAAGTTCTACTTCATCAAGTACAACTACAACTCCAAGGATTCCCATCAAGATGATGTGGATCCCGAAGAAGAAGAACTAGAGAGTTCTTGAGGGTGACTCCGCAAACATTCTTCACTCATATCATTATGGCAAGGACAAGTGCAATCAACTTCCACATCTTGCACTAGTTCAAGGAGTCACACAGCCTCATGTAGGTAAGACAAGGGACAAGGTAATCTAATGATTTCATAGACATCATCTTGTGTGTGCATCACTCTATGTCTATGGATATTCTTGTTTGTTCCTTGTGGGACTAACCCATGTAGGTAAGTTGAAAGTGCAACTCACTCCAACGGATTGCTCCAAATGATCTACATCAACATTGAGCATCCACATCTTCAACACCTACTTGAAGTCATCATCGACAAAACCCAAGGTTAGTTCATCCCTCTAAGGGGGGATCTCACATCTAGGGGGATCTTAACTCTAAGAATTGAGTCAAAGCAACTCTAATGGTGTGAACACATCAATGCATTATGTAAAAGTGGTAACCCCACTTGAGCTTAAACGATGAGTATGACCTATGATCAAATGTTCTCATTTGACTCCTAAGTCAATATACTCATATATAGATGACCTAGTCATCGCCAATTGTTTGATAGATGCTAGAATTGGTTGTGCATGTTTTGCCACATATTTCATTTGCCATCTTATTGAGTGAGCATGTTGGTGCATATTTTACTCATTCAAAGACATCCACTTGTTGTTTTGATTAATTTGCCTCTTTTTCTTTTTGCCAAGTAGATGGACAAGAATGCCTAAGAACCTTCTCTAGCTATCTATGCTTTTCTCGTCTCAAACTCTATTCATGCTACATCACAAAATTTGATCAAGTCAGATTCAAACCACTCTGTGTGCAGAGCACTCGGAGTCCCCGATTCGTCATAGACTTAAACTTCCAAAACTTCTTTGTGACTCTCGGTCTGACCGATTCCTCCATTTCAGTCCTACCGAGATCATTAAGTTGATCTAAGTTTTTAATCTCGGTGCAACCGATTTGAACTTTTCGTTCACACTGAGTTGCTGTAACTGTACACAGTTATGCATCTCGGTGCCACCGAGTTGTTCCACTCGGTCACACCGACAGGGTCGGGCTATATATAGTCATGGGCAAAAGTTTGGAAATTCCTCCGAACCCCTTCACCCGTGCAATAGCTCGCTCTGCCTCCAAGGTCACCGGATCGTCTCCTCTTCGCCAGCCGCCTCCTGTCGCTGGTCTCCGCCATCGTCAATGGAATTCAACCCCGCTGTTGCCGCCGCAGCGAGTTCATTGCCGAGATAGGGTATGGACTCGATCACTATGCTATCCTCGTCTGATTCCTAGCACATTGTGTTCTTATTGATTCTTGCCACGATTGAAATACTCCTATCTAGTCAATGCAATCCGTAGATTAGATGAGATTCAAAATTTTAGGGTTAGGTTTCCGCCGAAACCATCTCGGACCCACCGAGTTGAAAAACTCGGTCCCACTGATTTGGCGTATGCCATTGCACTAGTAACTCTCGGTCTGACCGAGAATTGCTAATCGGTGAGACCGATTTTAGGACTTTGTGAAACCCTAGCAGTCTCGGTGCCACCGAACTGTGACTCGGTCCAACCGAGTTCATCAGTTTAGGTTCCAAAACTGCTTCGGTATCACCAAGTTTGAAAATTGGTTGATCCAAAATGCTTTCTGTGGAAAACTAAAACTGAATTTTTGAATCGTTCTTTTGCAAAAATCTCTGCATTTTGTGATACTCATCCACTCTATCTCATCTATAACTCTTCACAGGGTCAGCAGTCAGTGTTTGCAGCATGTCAGACCAGAGTGACAGCCAGAACAGGTCAGAAGAGCAGATTGACATAAGTCAGGGCACTAGTCCCTCTAGCACTTCAGATGAAGGAAGCAGAGGCACTCCTAGCAACCTGCCTAAGGCTGCTACCAGGCAAAGGAAGAAGAGAACTTCAGACTCTGAAGATGAGGATTATAGAGCTAAAGAGGATGAGGCTACTTCCAAGAAAGTAGAGCTCAAGAAGAAGCTCAGCTCAACTGCAGTAAAGCCAGGCATGAAGATTAAAAGGCCAACAAGAAGAAAACCAATGTCCAAAGCCAGAGTCTCCACTCAAATTCCTTTGGAATCCCAATCCAAAGAGCCTACTGCTGAAGGAAAGAAAACGAAGGAAAGGGTCAAGAATACCATAGCCAGAGTTGTTGGGCAACCTTCCATGATGGAAGAGGAAGAAGAGGTTGTTGCACCAGCACCCAAGGCACAAAAGCTTATGGGTGAAGCTATTAGATTAGGGGCTGCAACATCAAAGCCCAAGGAAGCACCCAAAGCTGCCCCCAAGGCCAAGCTTGCACCAAAAAGGAATACCAGGAATATTCCAGCTGCTGAGAAGAACAAGGCCCCAGTGCCTAATGTTGCTGATGAGGAAGATGAAGAAGGACAAGTCCTAAGGAAGCTCAAGCCCAAGATACCAGACCACAATGATGCCCATCCTGTGGCTGAGGACATGAACTTCAGAAGAGACTCAGGGTTGAGGCTATGGAGGCTGATAGATCCATATGCCTCAAGGAGAAGAACTGATGTTGATTACAGGTTCCATACAAAGGAACAACAGTACTTCTATGAGACAATCTTGTTGGATAATAAGCCCATAGTATGTGATATGAGGTGGGTCGACTAGACCTATATTAAGGAAAATGAAGAGCACTATCCTGGAGTGCAAGATAGTTCTGTTGCTTGTGGATTTGCAAATTATGTTGGGCAAAAGCTCACAAACTGGAATGATGAACTTATCATGCAATTCTACTCCACAGCACACTTCTATCCAGATGAGAGTATAGTTTGGATGTCTGAAGGTACAAGGTACCAGTCCACTGTTGAGGAATGGACAAGACTGATCAATGCCCCAAAGGAAAATGATGATGACCTGGATGTATATGCCAAGAAGAAGATGGACCACAATTCCATGGCACACATGTACAAGGAGATCCCAGACAAAGCTGTTGAGACACAAAAGTTTGGATCAGTCCACTTTCTTCTGTCAGGGCTGCCAATAATCAACTGCATCCTAAGGCACACTCTATTGCCTAAGTCTGGTGACCACAACATGATCAGAGGGTATGCAATCAACATGTTGCATTTGTTTGATGTGCCTCAGAAATTCAAAGTCATGAGCCTTATGGTTGAAACCATTAAGAGGACTGCAGCAGATCAGAAGAGGAGCTATGGATATGCCCCTCAGATTCAGGAGTTGATTAACTCAAAGATGGGAACAGGCAAATATCTATTGGATAAGGAACATTTTCCACTTTATCCAGACTTTGAAGACAATGAGGTTGTCATGAATGAGAATGATACATCATCTCTTCATGCTCAAGAGAAGAAGGAGAAGGCAAGGAAGGAGAAGGCTGCCAAGATGCCAACTCAAGAGGAGGCATCTGAGTATTTCTTGAAGAGCAAGAAGGAGCAGCTTGGTTACTTAATAGAATCAACACTGAGGATTGAGAAGGGACTGGCCACCCTCACTCAGAATCAGGAGAGATTGGAAAGAATCATGGAACTCAAATTTCATGATCTTGATGTCAAAGTAACTGAGATCCAGTCAGTTGTGGAGCAGCTGCAGGATGACATGTAGGAGAGGCAGGGCAAGACTACCACTAATGTGTTTGCCAGAGTGCCTAGAGCCTAGAGGTCAGTTGTAGTGCCTGTGACAGACACTAGAGCAACATCATCTGCACCAACTACAGCTCATCCAGCTCCAGTGCAACCAGCTCTAGCATCAACTCCAGCACCCTCTACTTCAACTGAAGCCTTCGTTCCTAGAGTTATACGGACACCACTACCTGAAGATCAAGCCTGAGAGACGACCTAGCACTATGCATTTTCAATGAACTTTTTGGTAACTTGTTGCCAAAGGGGGAGAAAAATGTATAGATCATAGGCTTCGAGAGAGAGAGTGTTGCTTTTGTTCTCTCTTGATTTGGTGGTTAAAACTTGTTTGCTTTTGATTGCTTGAGATACTATGCTATTATTGTGAGACATTGATGATCATGTGTTTGATCATAAGCTACACTTATGTATGTTTGATGATACTATCTTATCTATCCTATGTGATCATTCACCTTGCTTGGTGATGAGTGCATGTATTCAATATTTATTATTTTGAGCGCTCCACCAAGATGTATGTTACATGGAAGAGTAACCCTTGAGCCAAATTCCTTGTGCATTTGCAGTCCAAAGAAAATTTTAAACTATGCACAAATTTAGGGGGAGCTCTTGCTCATCACATACTTCTCAGCGACGATGTTTTTCAATCTTATTATCATTTGTCAAAGCTTTGATCTATATGTTGTCATCAATTACCAAAAAGGGGAAGATTGAAAGTGCAACTATCCCTAGGTGGTTTTGGTAATTCATAACAACATATAGCTCATTGAGCTAATGCTATTCCAAGACTATTATTTTAGGAAAGCTCAATGAATGGCATGGCATGGATGATGAAAGTGGATCCCTCAAAATACCAAGGACAAAGGATTGGCTCAAGCTCAAAAGCTCAAGACTCTTCATTTTATATTTTAGTGATCCAAGATCACATTGAGTCTATAGGAAAAGCCAATACTATCAAGGAGGGATGAGGTGTTGCTTAATGAGCCTCTTGCTTCATGTGCTTAGTGATATGCTCCAAAACCCTCAGCAACTTTCTCACATCCACAAATGACCTAAAACCTAAAGGCAAAATTGGTCACACCGATTCTTCCTATCCAGCGCCACCGATTTCAAAAGTCAAAGCCACTGCCACAAACCCTAGGCAAATCGGTCCTACCGATAGGGATCTCGGTCTCACCGAGATGGGATTGTAATCTCTCTGTTTCCCTTTGTAACGTTTCGGTCAAACCGAAGTGAGCGATCAGTCCCACCGAGATAGCAATGTAAACTCTATGTTTCCCTTTTGTAACATTTCGGTCTCACCGAAAAGAGCAAATCAGTCCCATCGAGTTTACCTGACCAACTCTCTGGAAAGCTTATTACCAAAATCGGTCTCACCGAGTTTGTGTAATCGGTTTTACCGAGATTACGTTATGCCCTAACCCTAATCGAATCGGTCTCACCGAGTTGCATGTCAGAGCCACCGAAAATCACTAACGGTCACTAGGTTTACTAAATCGGTCCAACCGAGTCTGTTGAATCGGTCCCACCGAGTTTGGTAAATTGTGTGTAACGGTTAGATTTTGTGTGGAGGCCATATATACCCCTCCACCTCCTCTTCATTCGTGGAGAGAGCCATCAGACTATACCTACACTTCCAACTTACCATTTCTGAGAGAGAACCACCTACTCATGTGTTGAGGCCAAGATATTCCATTCCTACCATATGAATCTTGATCTCTAGCCTTCCCCAAGTTGCTTTCCACTCAAATCCTCTTTCCACCAGATCCAAATCCTATGGGAGAGAGTTGAGTGTTGGGGAGACTATCATTTGAAGCACAAGAGCGAGGAGTTCATCATCAATGCACCATTTGTTACTTCTTGGAGAGTGGTGTCTCCTAGATTGGCTAGGTGTCACTTGGGAGCCTCCGACAAGATTATGGAGTTGAACCATGGAGTTTGTAAGGGCAAGGAGATTGCCTACTTCGTGAAGATCTATCGCTAGTGAGGCAAGTCCTTCCTGGGCGACGACCATGGTGGGATAGACAAGGTTGCTTCTTCGTGGACCCTTTTTGGGTGGAGCCCTTCGTGGACTCGTGCAACCGTTACCCTTCATGGGTTGAAGTGTCCATCAACGTGGATGTACGATAGCACCACCTATCGGAACTACGCCAAAAACGTCCGTGTCTCCAATTGCGTTTGAATCATCCAAACCCTTCCCTTTACTTTCTTGCAAGTTGCATGCTTTAATTTCAGCTACCCATATACTGTTTGAATGCTTGCTTGATTTGTGTGATGATTGCTTGACTTGTCCTAAGATAGCTAAAATCTGCCAAACTCTAAAATTGGGAAAAGGTTAAGTTTTTAATTGGTCAAGTAGTCTAATCACCCCCCCTCTAGACATACTTCAAGGTCCTACAAAGATATATAGGCTAGAGCTTCAACGCTTTTTTTCCAAGGGCTGCCCACTTGCTTCTCACACTACCACCCTCTCTCCAGATCTAAAAAGACGGCCCCTCTCTCCCTCCTCACCGGTGGTCACAGATCCGCCGGGGAAGAAAAGGACGTGCAGCGTTGACGCACTCATCGTCGGCGAGCGAGGTCACGCACTGACGACAAGGCCGTCCTCTTAGACCTTGCGCCCGCGCTGGATGGCCTCCGTCCCCAAGCTCGCTGCCGTAGTGTGTGCGGAGGACAAAGACCACGAGCGAAGCCACTTCCCGCCGACCCTCAGGTATGCTAGCTCTTTTCGAACCATACCCTTGTTCTATTGCCCCATCTGGCACGTCGTTGCATGTGGATCTTTTTCCACTCCACCATCTTCCCAATTTGCTATCCTTTGCTCTGCTTGGCACGCAGACGAAAACCATAATTTGCACTATTAAAGGAAACCCTACTTCATGCAGACTAATCCATGTCTGGGTTGAATAAGGAAAGGAAGGGAGACTGTACTGTCCAAGAGAGTAGGCATCGAACCCGCATCTAGGTTGAAAAGGGGAAAATCAGTAGCTAAGGAACGAGTCTCATGTCTCTTGGTTGAAGAAGGGTAGAAAGGCATGACAACGCAATAGAGAATGACCAGGTCGATTGGTTTGTTGTCCTCACATAGGAACAAGGTGGCTCAAGAGAACAAAAATGGGACGTAATCCACATATGCTGCCTGGATATTTGTTGCTCTGGGCAACCATACCTCCCTCACAACTCTGCGTCTGTGGAGGTACATCGTACTGGTGCGCCCACTATCCGAATGGGCCTCCCATGCTCTTATTGCCACTTTTTTTGCTGTTAGTATAACACCAGCAGTCAAGTCAAGCAATGCTACTGCTAAAGTGATGCCACATTTAACTAATGCCGCTCTCAGTCTAATGCCACCGATAAATTTAAGCAATGCCATTTAATGTCACTGGATTATTTTAGGGTTAGCTGTTGATTGTGGATGTTTTAAATATTTTTCAGCTAAGGCATTCTAATGTTGTTGCACAGCCTATAATAAACTAACTACTCTACTGTTGCACTAGCCACTGGAATAGTGTATATTTGTAGTATTCGAATGGTGTTGCATTAGCGTATGGACATAAATAAAGTGTGGCAAGCTTTCCCAGATATGTTCTCAAGAAAACTACTACCTGTTTTCTAAATACTAGACGTTTGGGTACTTTAAATTGAACCGCGAAAACGTCTTATATTAAGGAACAGAGGGTGTAGAGTTCACTCAAATTATCCTGGTAAAGCTAGACACACCTTTGTTAAAATTAATGTTCATTATGTTCTCGGAGGAGGTCTATATGTTTGTCTCTAATGCCTGTCGACTACATATCCGACATCATGATGTAATGTTAAGTCATTTCCTTTTGTACAGTGTCACTGAATTGTCAAGGCGGTGATGGCATTTTATTTTAGTAGAACTGCACAAAATTTGCTTAAAAGAAGAGGAAAGGTCAGGAATGGCTCAGTTTTTCAGAAAAAACTATGTATGCCTTCCTGACATCAGCCGTTGTTGCTTTATTTATTCCTTCAAATAGGTGGTTAGAAACAGTCTTGCTACCTTTTCCCATTAAGAAATTGGAATGCTTATATTTGTGAGTCTATGCTTCAACTAGTGCCACTTTTATAGTAATCACACTTTCAATATCTATGCAAACAGGGATGCTCGATTTTAGTGGAACTGCACAAAAAGTCCAACTGGTTCAACATTAGGAGCATGTTTTTTCCAAACCTTTATATCTAATTGGTGGCACTATGAGCTGTTCATTAGGAAGGTACATGGTTTGCTACTATCTTGCTACTCTTTTTGGACTGTCGTTAGATAGTAATACTAGTGGTTTGCATGTGAATTTATTGGCAGGGTGGACCTACATTGGAGGTGCAGGACAGGATTCAATGATTGGATGCTCAATTTCGGTTGTATTGATTTCACCTCTTCCATCACTGCGAACATGGTGTGGTATATGTTTACTAGCTGCTTGATATTTGTGCAGACAGAGATGTCTGCCCGTTGCTATTTGGCAAACAAACAAAGTGTCCGCAATTTTGGTTGAACTGCACAAAAGAATAGTATAGTCACTGCATGTAGTGCCATTTGAAAATAGACACAAAGATTGGATAGTCACTTCATGGACTACAGAAAAGTAGTACTGTACTATTTACTGGCCAACACTAGGTGCTTCATTGCTTTGGTCTGATTATACAATGGGCATCATTTTCCCTAAGTTAAAGTTTGTATTCCGAAAATAGTCTCGCGGTGTGATCGAGAGAAGACCAAATCATATTGTAGTGGATGTTCCTCCATCATGTGTGGTTCATTCTCATGGTTCCAGCTGTTGGTGAAACCACTTACGTTTGCAATAGGAATTGTAGACTTCACAAACAAATTTGTCTTTCAGTCTGTACTGAATGTTGGCCAAGAGAAGCATCCATGTTAGTAGGAAGAACAGATGTTTTTTCTAGATCTTTGCTTTTGGAGCTACATATTTGTATATGATCTGTGAATCATTGAGATGCAATAACATGTTGATCTTATGTATGGGAATCGTACTAGTTAGTTTTAGTTGCGAGTCTTGCGACGCAAGATCCAAAGTGGCTGATCTTTGCTTTTGGAGCTACATATTTGTATAGGATCTGTGAATCATTGAGATGCATTAACAGTTACTTATTTTTGTTCGTTTAGTGTTTACAAGTTACTGATCGATCACTAGCTAGCCTACAAATGCGCTCCTGGCAGTTTTATTTGTGACACAAGATGCGAAGTGGCAGTTTTTTGAATAAAAATGCCTACCTCTGAAGAAACAGACAATCTACACTATTGATCCTACACGGATAAAAATGCCTACCTCTGAAGAAACTGACAAGCTACACTATCGATCCTACACGGATAAATAGCGGATCACGCACGTACTACGTCCTTTCCGGTTTGCAGGGCATAATTCAAGAAACGACCTACTCGAACCTACACGAATAAGTAGCGGATCACGCACGTACTAGTACCTCCTTTCCGGTTTGTAGGGCTTAATTCAAACCTCTCACCAACCAAGGTGCTCCCTCCGTCCGGGTTTATTAGTCCCGTGAGCAAAGCAGCAAGACCAAGGCATGGCAATAATTATTGGCATGCAGAAGTTTAAGCCTAATTAATTCCAGCGATTTATGTGGCTGCATGCGTGCCCTCGGCTGGGACTCGTTGCATGCTGCTTCGCGTACTGCCTGCGAGCGATTCTGAGTGCCTGCATGTAGCCGGCCGTAATTAAGGCAGCTCACTGATGCGAAAAAAGATACACTTTAATTGTTGCGGGCTTTTAAATCCGTGAAATCCTTGTTGACAAGGAGGGAGATGATTCGAGTGCACTCGTTTGACCGCCATGCCGGCGTGCGACCCAGACGGGACGGGACGGCACAGTCATAATTTCAGTTTCCCTAGTTTTCCACGGGAAGCTGGCGCGCTAAGCCATTATGCATTGAATTCCAATGACAGTCGCGGTACCTTCCCCCTATAAGTACTGTTTCCTGGCCTTCTCCGGTGCCACAGTGACCCAACTTGCCATATCCTCATAAGCCCCCACCGGCCCGACGTCGCTCTCCACGTCCGCCATGCCCCCGCCCGTCCGCGGTAGGCGACGCCGGAGGCGGTCACCGCTGGAACTAGTGTTCGGTTTTTCACCGGAAGGCAGACGGAGGGGGGAGGCATTCTATCTGTCTTTAGATGGCAATGCGTAGATCGAGGAGTTGTTGGAGCACGACCGCATGGTGGTGGAGCAGGAGTTGTTGGAGCGCGACCGCCTAGCGGAGGAGCAGCATATCACCGATTTGCGCCGCCAGCGAGACATGGAGCAGCAGCGCACCGATGCTCCGAGTCGCGAGCAGAGCGCCCGCAACTGGGCCGACTACATGGAGGCTGGTGCCCGACAAATAGCCCTGGAGGCTGTCGGGCACGCACGCATTCGCGACGCCGGTTTTTACTACCAGCTCGTCAAGTGGGTTTCCTGCTTGGAAGCTGAAGCTTCGGTGGACCACGCCGGCATGGAAAGGGCCAACGCGCGCGAGGAACGCACCCTATTGCACCTCTGGCAAGTCCGAGGCGAGGTGCAGGACGCCGTTGCCGACGTTTAGCGTGTACCACAGATGGCGGCCGACATCGTCTAGTTAGCTAAGAGTAAGTTAGTACTTGTCTAGTGGGAGTAGATAGTTAACTTGGCTATGATGGTTGTCAACATGGAAGTTCAGTACTCTATATGTGGATCAGACCTGTTACTTTGCTCTGAATGTTGAACTTTCTGTTTGAACGTATGGAATGGGCTGTTATTTTTTTAAATGGGTTGTATTTGTCCTCCACGGGTTTAGAGGCTGACTTGTGGTCCTAGCAAGTTGACACGTACACAATCAGGAGATGATTGTACGTGGAGAGGATGACAGCAGGGACCCGCCAAGGTCATGGCAGTACGCAAGCAAGTGCCTCCTTATTTCAAGCCAATAAAAAAATGGCTCCTCCTAGTGGATTTCTAACATCTGGGTCCCATGCCATTGTCAACGTAGTCAATAAACGAGAGAATTGCACAACAAGCGGCTCACACCAGGGACCCAGCAGCTCGCCCATTTATTTTTGTTTTGGGTTAATTTGATAAATGCCTCCGAGAAATACCACTGCAATTTCCAAACTTTGAAAAATGCCATTTCATGCCATTTCTAGTGGCATTTTTCAAAGTCTGGAGTGGCGTTTTTCAAAGTTTGCAAACTGCAGTGGAGTTTTTCAAAGTTTGCAAAAATTGCAGTGGCATTTTTCAAAGTTTGGAAATTGCAGTGGCATTTTATGAATCGCCATAATTGGAGTGGCATTTATCTAATTTGTTTTTGAGACGGAAGCAGGGGGTTAACTGGGCTGTGCAGGACACTCTGGCCTGTCTAGACAGCCTTTTCTTTTATGTTTACCACAGACCAGCCCAGTAGTTTTTTTTTCTGAAAATGGCTAGCCCCGTTTTTTTGTGATTTGTCAAGTAAGTCGCTTTATCAGGCCTGTTGGGCTGCAAATCTTTCAAGACGAGGAGAGCTTCATTCGGCTGGCCGAGAAAATGGCCTATCAGTAATGAGAAATGGGCTATATATTTTTAAAACACATCAAACCGGCAATTAGTTTCAAATATCTTTTTTTCATTTCGAGATTTTAAATTGCATTGATTTTTATGCGTGGACAATTTATTGGATTTTATATTGATATACATTTATTTTTATAATCAGTTTGAATGTGACTCGAAATTTTGGGATTAAAAACAGTTCAAACCCCACCGACATATGCAAAATTTCGTATAATTTTTTAACCGTGGCCACAATATGGGCTGTAATGCTAACAAAAAGAATATGGGCTCCAAAAAAACCCGTAAGAATTATCAAATGGGCTGTAAACTATTTGAAATGATGGCAGATGGGTTGTATGTTGTTTTCCACAGATTTGAGGATTTCCACAGATGGCCTGTATACTTTGTGATGTCCAATCAACGGCCGTCGTGCTTCTTCAATCTCTACTCTTCCTGCTGCAGCCGCTCAAACAAGCGCCGGCGGGACTGCCTGCTACCTCCTCCCCGCAGCTGGCTATGCTGCCGCGCAGGCCTCACCGCCCCATCGTAGTCCCATCGCGAGCCTAGCCATCCCTCTACTCACCCACAGTCCCACACCTGCTATTATTCTCCGGCGACGGCCCACAAACCAGTAAACCCTCGTATAGTCATACTCCCCTCCGTTTGGGAAACAACTGCCGAGTCTTCCCTGCCTCTATGTCGTTCCCTTCCTAGGCCTCGCCCTGGTCCACCGCCCTGGTGCTCTCGGCGTGGCGTGGTCAACATGGTCAACGATTGACATGCATCTGAAGTGGACTGTACGTGGAGAGGCCGACACCTGGGCCCACGGCCACACAAAAGGAAATGCCTCCTTATTACACGCAAAATAATGATTCCTCCACCTGACATCTGGGACCCACCGAAAGGGCCTCTGTATTTCACGAAAAAAATGTTACAACCGCTGACAGCTCGGACCCACCAGCTATATCTTCGCACGCAAGGAAGTGCCTCCTTATTACGCCCAAAAAAAGAATACTCCGCATACGATGTCCACTAAGTTGACGGGGCCTACTAAGTTGACAGGGACGAAGGGCTTTGTCAACTTAGTCAATATGAACGATTCTAGCTTGACTAACCGTACGATGTCCATCCAACGGTCGTAGTGCTTCTTCAACCTCTGGTCTTCTTGCTCCAGCCGCCCAAAGCAGCGCCAGTTGTGCCGCCTGCTCCTGCCTCCCGTGGCCGGCTATGCTGCCGCGGAGGCCTCACCGCCTCCATACTACTCCCACCATTGGCCAGGCCATCCCTCCACTCCACTCACCCACACCCCCTGTTATTCTGCGGCGACTGCAGCGCAGCCGAACCAGTGAACCCTCGTACTCCTCTCCGCGTGGGCATCCACTGCCGTGTCTTCCCCGGCTCCGCGTCGTCCCCTTCCTAGGCCTCGCCGCCGTCCACCGCCGTGGTGCTCTCGGCGCGGCGTGGTCAATGTGGTCAACGACCGAATTCCATCGGAAGAATACTGTACGTGAAGAGGCTGACAGCTGGGTCCACGGTAGCCGCAAGGAAGTGCCTCCTTATTACACGGAAAATAATTATTCCTCCACCTGACAGCAGGGACCCACCGGATGGGCCACCAATATTTCGCGAAAAAAACGTTTGCCCCTGACTGCTGGGACCCACCCGACGGGCCACCGTATTTCGCGAAAAAAACGTTCCCCCTGCTGTCAGCTAGGACCCACCGGAAGTGCCTCCTTGTTACACAAAAAAAATGAATACCCCCTGCTAGCTGAAACCCACCTTGGTGGGAGGCTGACTTGTGGGCCTACTAAGTTGACGGGAACGGAGGGCTTTGTCAACTTAGTTAATATAAATGATTCTAGCTCAAGTGACCGTACAATGTCCATCCAACAGCCGTAGTGCTTCTTCAACCTCTGGTCTTCTTGCTCCACCCGCCCAAAGCAGCGCCGGTCGTGCCGCATGCTCCTGCTTCCCGTGGCCGGATGTGCTGCCACGGAGGCCTCACCGCCCCCTACTATTCCCACCGCTGGCCAGGCCCTGCGGCGATGGCAGCCTCACACCGTAGCTGAACCAGTGAACCCTCGTACTCCTCTCCGTGCAGGCTTCCACTGTCGCGTCTTCCCCAGCTCCCCATCGTCCCCTTCCTAGGCCTCTCCGTCGTCCACCGCCCTGGTGCTCTCGGCATGGCGTGGTCAACATGGTCAAGGAACGACTTCCATCGGACGTGGACTGTATGTGGAGAGGCTGACAGCTGTGTCCATGGCCGCAGCAAGGAAGTGCCTCCTTATTACACGGAAAATAATTATTCCTCCACCTGACAGCGGGGATCCACCGAACGGGCCACCATATTTCGCGAATAAAACGTTTCCCCCCTGACTGCTAGGACCCACCAGCCGCACCTTCACACGCAAGGAAGTGCCTCTGGGCCAAAAAAATGATTCGCCCCCCTGACTGCTGGGACCCACCAGCTAGATCTTCGCACACAAGGAAGTGCGTCCGGGCAAAAAAACGATTCGCCCCCTGACTGCTGGGACCCACCAGCTACATCTTCGCAGGCAAGGAAGTTCCTGACAATCGGGACCCACCTGGTCGAAGCGTACGTAGCATTGTAATCCTGGTCGCAAACGTGTACGTACATACTGGTCGATGTAGAGGCGCGCATGTGTCGTGGTAGAGGCGCGCAAGTGTCGTGGTAGAGGCGCGCACGTAGCATGTACACGTACGTACAACGGCCAGGGTGCAAGAAAGAAAATATTGCCACGTATGTGTACATACGGGCGGGGTCTCGAACACCTAGTCGCGCATACGTACGGCGAGGGCTCCTGTTCATGGGGAGGCAACAGAATACATCGTGTTCATGGGGAGGCAACGGAATGCGTCGTGTTCATCGGGAGGCAACGGAACGTGTGGGAGCCAACCGGCTTGGACGGAACAGGGGATGGAAACGAGGCCTGGCGTACCACACAATGGAGGAAACGGCCTTGTGTTCGACCGGCCACGTTTGGAACGGGGTCCTGTTGTTCGGGAGGGGTGTGGCGTACCACAAAACGGAGGAAACGGACCTCCTACGGTCGAAACGGGGGTCCTGTTGATCGGGAGGGGTGTGGCGTACCGCAAAATGGAGGAAACGGACCTCCTACGGTCGAAACGGGGGTCCTGTTGATCGGGAGGGGTGTGGCGTACCGCAAAAAGGACAAAACGGACCTCCTACGGTTGAAACGGGGGTCCTGTTCATCGGAAGGGGTGTGGCGTACCGCAAAACGGGACTCCACGGGATACTGTTCATCTCCACCGTCGACCTCCTCCAACCTCCACGGGCTACCGTTGACCTCCTCCAGCCTCCACGGGCTCCTATTCATCCAGCCTCCACCGTGCGCTACTCGACCGACTACTGTTCAACCACCCCTCCACCGTCTACTGTTTATCCAGCCCTCCACCGTCTACTGTTCATCCAGCCCTCCACACCACGGGGTCCTGTTCAACCACCCCTCCACGGCCAGCCATCCA
>NC_041387.1:193136170-193140306 GCF_002162155.2 Triticum dicoccoides | reverse complement strand
ATCGGCTTCAGTTAGCAGCAGTAGCGAAGGAATCGCTCCATCGGGTTCAGTTAACAGCCATCGATCGATCGCTCGGGTTCAGTAACGCGTAGCCTGTAGTGCAATCGCTCGGGTTCAGTTAGAGCCCAACGCCTTGCTCGGGTTCAGTTAGAGCCAACACCTCACACACATGCGCGTATGTGTACGAGAGAAACACGCATGGCTCGGCCCCCGACCTCCCACCGTAACCGGCAACTCCCCGAAATTTTCCTCCCCCTCGCTTCTACCACGGTTTTTTTTGTCATGGACGGCCCAAAGAATGCCATGCAGCTGCGTCTCCGGCCCGCCCAGGATGAAAAGCCCATTTTCTGTCATGATTTTTTGTCATAGAAGTAGGAGCCCACAACATCGATGATGATACCGGGTTTTTTCACAATTATCGTCATAGAAGTGTCATATGTATGACAGAAAAAAAATTCATTCGGCCCAAAATGTCACAGATGTGTCCTTTTTTGTAGTGAAGCCCATCATTGGAATATACAAGCCAAGTTCTATAATGAAAAATTCCCACTAGTATATGAAAGTGACAACATAGCAGGCTCTCTATCATGAAGATCATGGTGCTACTTTGAAGCACAAGTGTGGAAAAAAAGATAGTAGCATTGTCCCTTCTCTCTTTTCTCTCATTTTTTTATTTATTCCTTTTTTCTCTTTTTTTATTTGGTGGGCTTCTTTGGCCTCTTTTTCTATATGGGCTTCTTTGGCCTTTTTTTATAAAGGTCGAAGTCTCATCCCGACTTGTGGGGGCATCATAGTCTTCATCATCCTTTCCTCACTTGGGACAATGCTCTAATAATGAAGATCATCACACTTCTATTGATTTATAACTCAATACTTAGAACAAAATATGATTCTACGTGAATGCCTCCGGCGGTGTACCGGGATATGCAATGAACCAAGAGTGATATGTATGAAAAATTATGGAGGTGGCTGTTGGGGATATTACCACTGGGCGTGAACCGGCCTACCCGGGCCGGGTTAGCTTCATTAGTAGTTTAAAGGTGATTAAGCAGATAAAGGCCCAAGGCCTGTAGTCGGTTTAGAACCTGTAGCCGTAAACCGGCTTGATATGTAAACTTGCATTGTAAGTTAGGAATAGAGAGAGACCAACCGGGATACGAGTATGAACCGGTGTGGGACTCTGTGGACCAATGGGCGTCACCCGTGTATATAAGGGGACGACCCGGCGGCGGTTCAAGGACAGACAACAACAACTCGAGCCTAGGCGAAGCTTGTTTGCTCCCTAGCCCTCGAAACCACATCAATTCCATCACAACTAGACGTAGGCTTTTACCTTCATCGAAGGGGCCGAACTAGTATAAACCCTTGTGTCTTTGTGTCCGCTTTAACCCCTTAAAGTTAACCCGTAGCGATGGCTCCACGACTAAGTCCTTTCACAAGGACATCTGCCGTGACAAATCCACGACAGTTGGTGCCCGCCGTGGGGCTATCGCACGACGGTTTGATGATCTTGGAGGGCAAGCTCAAAGGACTTGAAGGCTATGTTGTGGGCCGGATGACCAAGAGTCGTCGCGGCAAGCTCTACATCGATGATGCAGGATGGGGTCCCGAAGCCGGCTCGATCGAGTACGGGTACCGGGTCCCCTTTGGTGGCATACACGTTTTTATCGGCAAGATTGGTGAGCCTGGGCCTCAGCCGGACATTTGCACCAACCTCGTCGAAACGGCTCAGCGTGCGAGATCTACCCAGGTTAAACCGGCCGTGAAGCGTGCCTTCGTGGGAGTCGTCCACGGAGGAGAGCATGGGGACGAGTCAGAATATGGTAGCGAGACCGTCGTCTATTCTAGCGACGAGTCCTCGACCGGGGAGACCGAATCATTGTACCAGTTGCAAGACGACCAGATTAGGGGCTGTTCCAATGGCGACAGTATTCTGGACCCCCCTGAGCAGATCAACCGGGTTGGAATATTCATGGCCGGTACGCAGGCGGCGAATCACTCCTCGACCGCAGCAGCAATGTTCTTCGGATCAGCAGCGGCAGCGGCAGCAGGGGCAGGAGGCCTTATGCGCCCACCGGTTCAAGTTCTGTCTGACCTGTTTGATGCACTAGCTGTACTTATGGCAGAGGCCAATCCGGCGGATCAAGAGGCCCATGATGCAGAGGTTGCAAAGGTGAGAGAGCAGATCGCACAGGCCAAAGCCGACCTGGCAGCAGAGAAGGACAGGATGGCCACAGAGCAGGCCGGTTTGGACGCCCAGGACTATAAGCTCATGCTCGACCAGAACGCATCACAGGAGGTCTTGAAGCAGAAGCACAAATCACGCCTGTTGTTAGGGTTCGACCCTCGAAATCTCTTTCACACTCCGGGAGCTGGAACCAGTAATCCGTCGGGGCACCTGGAGGTAAACTGGGTCGAGGCACCAGGGCCAGGAGCGACGGTCCAACCCCGCCTGATGGAACCTCCTCGGCAGAACATTGTGATTCCTCCGCCGGTCCAGACACCTCCGAGTCATTATTCTAATCCTATGGACAATCTTGTCGTAGCTGCTGCGTGATTAGAAGCTATCCCGATCGAAGGAGACTCTCCGCAAGCAATAGAGACGCGCCGGGTTAAGGAACTTCTCCGGACCACTTTGATTCAGTAGGAGGCATATTCATACAGCCGCGATCGGATTCATTCCACACCTCGTCCAAGCCGGAGCTACAGTAGGCACATGGATGAACCGGCCGTATCAAGCAATGCGCGGGGCCGTGAAGCGGCCCGTGGCAATAACCCGACAGGTGGTGTTCACGATGCTGAGGATGTAGTGGACCGGGCCCGGGCACGAAGAGAGGCCAAGTTAGCAGCACAGAACGAGGCGGATCAGCTTACACCGGTTCGTCCTACCACCTCTGCCGGGCCAGGGGTCGCCTCTAGCCTGGGAGTGCCCTGTCTAGTCCCCGCTTTACGCAATGTGCGCCTGCCCAAAGACTTCAAGGGTCCGCGCAAGGTGCCGAATTACACCGCTGATTTATCTCCAGAAGCGTGGATAGAGAGTTATGAGATGGCAATGGAGATGCTGGATGTGGATGAGACCGCGTGTGCAAAGTACTTCACCATGATGCTTGAAGGCACATCCCGTACTTGGTTGAAGAGCCTGCCGCCTAATTCTATCAGTTCATGGGCCCAGTTGCGGACCCGGTTTATCCAGAATTTCAAAGATACGTGTAAGCAGCCTAAGTCCATAGTAGACTTGGCGGCTTGTGTTTAGGAGGACGGAGAGTCAACAACCCATTGGGTATGCCATGTTTCTGAAGTCTTGCACTCGCCCGACAGGATCAATGCTGATTCTGCAATCTTAACCCTGGAGGGCAACTGCCGGTTTAAGCCTCTAAAGATGAAGTTGGGGCATATGAAGCGGTTCTGTAATGACATGGGAACTCTCATGGCCGCTTTAGTGAAGTATGCTGATTCTGATAGTACCAAGGATCCCGAGACTGACGATGACGAAGCAGGGAAGGGAAAAAAGAATAGCAACTCTAAGGGGCATCAATACAAACCGGCGGGCCATGGAAACGGATGCAAGCGTAAAGCGGATGGCAGCATGGACTTTGTGGCTAACACCAATGCGCAGGACAAGGGTCAGCGGCGCAGAGGTAAAGCGTCGAATCATAATGGGGCTCCAAATCCTAACCCAGATCGCTTAAACTATTTGCTGAATCAGCCTTGCTCAAAACATGGGACGAAGGAGGCGCCGGCTAACCACCTTTGGAAGGATTGTTACATTATGCAGGAATTTATAAACTCTAATGCCTTCCGGTATGACCGTGGGTCAGGTGGTGGCTCAGGATCCGATTTCCATGGGCCGGGTCACGATGGAGCTTCCGGTTCAGGTTTCAATCAGGGCGGTAATAATAACCAGGATAATCAGAGCGGTCAAGGGGGTTACAACCAATGGCAGCAGCAGCAGCGGTCGGGTTATCAGAGCCAGCCAAAACAGTTAAACAATGGGCAGTATCACGTTTTCACAACTAGCTTGGATAAGCGCGACTGGAAACTTCACAAGCGAGCGGTGAACTCTGTTGAACCGGCCGTACCGCGTTATTTATGCTGGTCGGAGCAGCCTATCATGTGGAGCAGGGAGGATCACCCCC
>NC_041387.1:193120322-193135760 GCF_002162155.2 Triticum dicoccoides | reverse complement strand
AAGTGGGAGGTTATAAATTCACCAAGGTACTCATGGATGGAGGGAGCAGTATTAACATCCTGTTCTATGAGACATTCCGCCGCATGGGGCTCACAGACAAAAATCTCAAACCGTCTAATACGGTGTTCCATGGTGTGGTGCCTGGCAAATCAGCATATCCTGTTGGTAAGATAGCCCTGGAAGTGGCTTTTGGGGACGAGCATGATTCCCGATCCGAGACACTAACCTTTGAGGTGGTGAAGATCCGGAGCCCGTATCACGCCTTGTTTGGGCGGCCGGCTTATGCCAAATTCATGGCACGGCCTTGTTATATCTATTTGCAGCTCAAGATGCCGGGTCACAAAGGGACAATAACGGTTCATGGGAGCCGCAAGATTGCTTTGGAATGTGAGGAAGGTGATGCGGCCTATGCAGAGTCGGTTTGTGCCACGGAGGAGTTAAAATATTATAGGGACAATGTTGATCCAGCGGACATGACCCCTTTGAAGAAGCCAACTACGGAGCATGATTCAGATCTAAAGTTCAAATCAGCAGCTGAGACCAAGCTTGTTGACTTCGAGCCCGGCGATTCGTCCAAGCAGTTCACTGTCAGTGCCAACTTGGACCCTAAATAGGAAAGCGTGCTCATCGAGTTCATCCGTGAGAATCGGGAGATCTTTGCATGGAAGCCTTCTGACATGCCAGGTGTACCAAGGGAACTCGCTGAGCACACTCTTAATGTTGATCCCAAGTATAAACCTGTAAAGCAATTTCTCCGCCGGTTTAACGAAGAGAGGCACAAAGCTATTGGGGAGGAGGTGGCCAGGCTCTTAGCGGCTGGTTTTATCATTGAAGTGTTCCATCCAGAGTGGCTTGCTAATCCGGTGCTGGTTCTTAAGAAAAATGGCACTTGGCGTATGTGTGTGGATTATACGGATCTTAACAAGGCTTGTCCAGCAGATCCTTTTGCCCTCCCCCGCATTGAGCAGATTATTGATGCCACGGCGGGTTGTGAGCGTTTGAGTTTTTTGGATGCGTATTCGGGGTATCATTAGATCAAAATGGCAGTTAAGGACCAGGAGAAGACGACGTTTATTACTCCCTTTGGAGCCTTCTGCTATGTATCTATGCCTTTTGGGCTCAAGAGCGCCCAAGCCACTTATCAACGGTGTGTACAGAACTGCCTGCATAAGCAGATCGGCCGCAATGTGCACGCCTATGTGGATGATATTGTAGTCAAGTCAAGGCAGAGGGAGACGCTGGTTGATGATTTGAAGGAAACCTTTGACAACTTGCGGGTTTATAAGATGATGCTTAACCCGGCCAAATGTGTTTTTGGTGTTCCGGCAGGCAAGTTACTGGGCTTTCTTGTGTCCAACAGAGGAATCGAGGCTAATCCGGAGAAGATTACGGCTATCACCTCCCTGGCAAACCGAAGTGTATCAACGATGTTCAGCATTTGGCGGGTCGGATTGCCGCGCTGAGCCGGTTTATCAGCCGCCTCGGAGAGAAGGCCATCCCTTTATACCAGATGCTGAGAAAGACAGATCAATTCGTCTGGAGTCCAGCTGCTGACGAAGCGTTGGAGGACTTGAAGCGGCAATTAGCCAATCCACCCATTCTTGCAGCTCCGGTCGACAAGGAGCCGTTATTGCTATACGTAGTGGCCAATGCTCGCGCAGTTAGCGTGGCTATTGTAGTAGAATGCAAGGAGGCAGGCAAGGAGTATCCGGTTCAGCGGCCGGTTTACTATATCAGCGAGGTGCTTATTGAATCCAAGCAAAGGTATCCGCATTGGCAGAAGCTGGTATATGGAGTTTTCATGGCAAGCCGGAAGTTGAAGCAGTATTTCCAAGGGCACCCTATCACAATGGTCAGTTCAGCTCCCTTGGGCGATATCATACAGAACCGGGAGGCGACCGGCCGGATTGCCAAGTGGGCTATAGAACTTGGGCCGCACGGATTGAAGTACGTGCCTCGGACAGCGGTGAAGTCTCAAGCACTTGTTGATTTCATCAAAGATTGGATGGAGTTGCAAGCACCAGAGGAAAAGCCGGATCACACATATTGGACTATCCATTTTGATGGATCCAGGAAATTGGAAGGCTCGGAGGCTGGAGTCGTATTAACTTCCCCACGAGGTGATAAGTTTTGTTATGTTCTCCGCTTAATGTTCCCTTGTACTAATAATGCAGCTGAGTATGAAGCCTTGCTCCATGGTGTCCGGATGGCTAAAGAGATGAATTTAAGTCGGGTTAAGTTCTTCGGTGACTCGTACCTCGTAGCTCAACAGGTGTCTGGCACTTGGGATTCTAAAGACCCACTCATGTCTGCATATCGTCGTGAGGTGGATATTGTTGCAGGTCACTTCAAGGGTTATCAGGTGGATCACGTGGATCGTCGAAAAAATGAAGCGGCGGACGCTTTAAGCCAGTTGGGCTCTCAGCGTAAACCGGTCCCGCCTAATATCTTTCTTGATGTGTTGCACAATCCGTCAGTTAAGCTCCTAGGTGAAGCGGATTTGGCTATTCCTGATCCGGAGGCTCAATTGGTGGCAGCCCTGCATGTTATACCGGATTGGACAGTTCCTTATCTTGCGTACATGAACCGGGGAGAGTTACCAGAGGATGAGACTCTAGCCAGGCAGATAGTCCGGCGATCCAAGTCTATGACCATTGTCAATGGCGAATTGCATCATTGCAGTGTATCAGGGGCATTTCAATGCTGCGTCTCCCCTGAGGAAGGCTGTGAAATTTTACGCGAAATCCATGAAGGGGATTGTGGTCACCATGCCGGTTCAAAGTCTCTCTGGCTAAGGCATTTCGTCACGGGTTTTACTGGTTGACAGCTCATGCTGATGCGGAGGACTTGGTTAAACGGTGTGATGGCTGTCAGAAATTTTCAAGGCGTGCTCATGTGCCGGCTCAAGAATTGAGGATGATTCCAATTACTTGGCCGTTTGCAACATGGGGGCTGGATATGGTCGGACCTTTTAAAAGGTCCAAGGATAAGAAAACCCACCTTTTGGTGGCAGTCGATAAATTTACCAAGTGGGTTGAAGCGGAGCCTGTTAGTAAGTGTGATCCAGCTACAGCAGTGCAGTTCATTAAAAAGGTGATTTTCCGGTTTGGCTTTCCACACAGCATCATTACTGACAATGGTAACAATTTATCCAAGGGCGCTATGAAGGAATTCTGTGAACGCGAGCACATCCGACTTGACGTATCGTTAGTGGCTCACCCCCAGTCCAATGGGCAGGCAGAACGAGCTAATCAAGAGATCTTGCGAGGCATCAAACGCCGGCTTATGGTTCCATTTCAAAGAAAACCGGGTTGTTGGGCTGAAGAGCTACCGTCTGTGCTATGGAGTATCAATACTACGCCCAACCGATCTACCGGATACACGCCGTTTTTTATGGTTTACGGAGCAGAGGCGGTTCTCCCTAGTGATATCCGGCACGATTCGCCTCGTGTAGCGGCTTATGTTGAAACGGACAATGAGACAGCACGGCAAGATGCTTTGGACTTATTAGATGAGGAGCGTGACATAGCGGCTGCCCGCTCGGCGATTTATCAACAAGATCTTCGTCGCTATCACAGTCGCCGGGTCAGAACCAGAGCTTTTCAAGAAGGAGATTTGGTACTCCGGCTCATCCAAGACCAGACGGATATGCACAAGTTATCCCCACCTTGGGAGGGACCTTTCATGGTCAGCAAGAATCTGCACAACGGGTCGTACTATCTGATTGATATTCGAGAGCATAAAGACTCACGCACATCAGAGGAGGAGACCAACAGGCCATGGAACATAGCTCATCTTCGGCCTTACTACACTTGAGCCATTGGCTCTATCTATGTACATATTATGGCAGTGTATATATTATCATTGATATAATAAAGCCGGAGCCTCAGCTAAAGCGAGGTCTCTATCCTTTCATATCATGTGTGGTTACATGGAGTGGTTCCGTTTTAAAGCGGCCTCCGGTTTACCCCTTGAAATTTTGCTTTTCAAAAAAGTTTTGTGATATCACTTGGGGCCTTGGTCGTGTCCGAACCAATGCAACACCTTTTGATAGGCGAAAGCCACCAGATCACTTGGGGACATGGTCAAGTCTGAACCAGTCACGCCTCTTGATTGGCCTAAGTCCACAGAATCACTTGGGGGCTTGGTCGAACACGAACCATTGCCACGCCTTTTGATCGGCATAAATGCCACGGTTTCATTTGGGGACCTGGCTGACTTGAACCATTGTCAAACCTATTGGGGGCTTGGTCCTGTCCGACCGTGGTAACACCATCTGATCAGCTCAGTAAAGCATGTTTTTGCAAACGGTTTTTATCATTGCCTTTGCTTCCATATTTCTTTTATGACTATTCTTCAATTTTTGTTGTGTTTCCTTTAAACCAACAACACTTTTTTACCGGTTCAGCTGACGGAAATCGGTTCATTTGTACTCCGGAGAAATATGCCCAGTTTAACTTTCCTGTTAACATCATGAAGTAGCAGGGGGGCTCATAATGACCCAGCATGGTTTACATGGGAGTTGTTTTCTCCCCTTTGATGGTAACAGTTTATAAATACTCCGTTTCAAGCCTGGCTAAGCCAACTTCATGCCCAGCGATGGAAGGTATTTTGTATCACATATTTGATTATACGTCTTAAATACATTGATGATATATATAAAGGTCATAAACCGGTTGGCGGTATAACCGCCACCGAAGTTCAAGATTTTCTGATTGCAGGAAATATAAATTGAGGATTTCAAGCAAAAGCATCAGTACTTATGCACAAAGGCATATTCAAGGAAGAAGTATTGACTATCCTATTATAAGGTAACGCGGTGCCCAAATAAGATCATTGTTGTTCTGGCGGATCATAATAAGGCAGTTGTTTAAACCGGCTTCCGGTTCAAGCCTGCTCATCAAACCGGTCTGATGGTTGTGGATCGTCCCGCGCCGCTTCAGCTTCCTCATCTCTATCCATTGGCTGGAAATCAACAGTGGTCCAGTCGATTCCATTAAAGCTTGAAAGACAACATCTTCATGGATCAGAGAAGACGGTTCAATATCAGGAGCATAAGTATGCTTACGGATTGGAGGAACCAGATTCTCCGCTTCAGGAATTGGTGCAGCCACTCGTTTGTTCTGATCATTATACTGAGCTTGATAATGCGACAAGTCGGCCTCTTCAGCCAATTGACAAGCCAGAGGGCGTACTGCACGGTTTATCGCCCTCAAATCATCTTCATTTAACTCTGAGCCATCTTCCTTCAAGCTGGGATAGCCTTGAGCTGCTTCAACAGGATCGAAATCCGGCACCCATGCTTTTTCCCGGATTAAGGCGTTAATAGCTCCGGTTCGAGCAGCAGATTTTTTCAGTTCTTCAATCCAAGCAGGAAGCATTGACAACCTATTCAGAGTATCTTGGATTAAAGTGGGTGCCAGATTGTTATGAGATGCAGTGGTGATGATCCGCTGCGCTCCGGTGTACAGCTGTTCAATTAAAGTGTAGGCAGCTTTCAACTTCTTCCGAACATCTGACCCTAAGTGACCAATGCGTGTACCTGCAACAATATAGGAAAGATCACAAACCGGATCTATTATAAGCAGGCCAGAGTTTTCCAGGAAACCAAAAGGGGCTTACCAAAGATAGCAGCGGTCATGGAATGTACTTGCCGCTTTACGGCGGTCAGCTCATCTACCACCGGTTTAAGGGCAGCTTCAGCGTTTTCAGCTCTTTTTATTAAAGCGGCCGTCTCAGTGGCCCAATCAGTCCGCTCCTTCTTGAAGCCCTCCTTCAGATGTTCTGTGATGCTCAAAGCGCTGGTTATTTCTTCCCTTGCCTTGTCGGTTTCAGCTTGTTGGGTTTTCAAAGTTTCCTGCAGATCAATAATCCGGTCCACTTTGATCCTCACTTCAGCCTGCATAAAGAAAGTGCTTGGCTTTCAACAAACGGTACAAGAATTTGAAGTACCAACCACATAACAAGTTATACGCTTGATACTTGGGGGCTAATGCACCTTCAATTTTCATCTATTACTAAATCGCAAAGTCCCAAGCTCAATACAGGTATTCAACTTGGCACTTCGGGGCTAATGGCTATTTGCTCCGTTATGTTCTGATGTTAGACTCTTTATTGGAGTCCCGGTTTAGCTATACTAAGTTGAACCGGCCTTGGGGGCTACATTGATGGATTTCAAAGTATTGAGGACTATATTCAAGTCCCGGTTTGAAGAAGGTTACAAACCGGCCCTTGGGGGCTAGGAGGATTAATACAGTGGCGGTAATTAAAGAAAGAAGAAGCACAAGGAAGTTACCTCAAATTTATCTCTCATCATCTTTACCAGGCCAGCTTCACAGTCACGACTAGTATATAGCCGGTTCAAGTAACCAGAATGAAACTCTTGGGCACTCAGAGCAGCACATGTTTCCAGATCAACATCCCATTTGCCTTTGTTCATGGCAGAAAAATCTTCTTTCACAGTATGCTTGGCCAAAGCAACAGGATTCCCTGGTTCAAAGCGACCTACGCCGGTAATTACAACGTCATCATCCTTGGACTCGCCGGTTTGCGTTGGCGCTGTCGGTTTATCGGCAGGCTTTGAAGGACTGCGGGATCTATCAATCCGGACGGAGCTGGCAGGCTGGTCAATAGGGACTGAAGTATTGGTAGGCCTTTTATCAGTAATAGCATCATCTTGCAAGGGAGGATCATTGGGAATATCTTCAGGAATGAATGCTTCAAGATTTGGTGCTTTATCCTGTTCAAGGGCAGCATCTTCCTCGGCCGCTTTATCCAGGCGGGCTTTCTTGCTTGGTTTAGGTTTAGCCCTTAAAAAGAAACAAGGAGTCAAGGAATGGCATAAATTATAACGCAGTATACCGGAAGCATATGTTCAGTCTAGCTTGCCCAAGAACCGTTTTCAGTGGTGGCAGCTGAGTGGCCGACGATTCACCAGAGGAAGAATGGGAAGTAACCTGATAATCGGAGTCGGACGGATTAAGAGGTTGACGGATGAAACCCGCTTTAGGATATAAATTAATAAAAAGGTCGGAGACCTCGGAGCGGCGTTTTCAAACCGGACTGGTTGGTAAACCGGCAGAGGTAACTACCTGGCCGATGTGCTGGGTTGTGCGGCAAGCTTCATGTTGCTGAGTCTTCATAAGAAATTTCGGATCCAAGTAAGCAAGAGGATGAGAAAGTTTAACTTTCCGGTTTGCCTAGCGAAATTTTGGCAAAGGCAAAGGATCTGAATCGTAAGGGAGAATAGTTACCTCAGCGACATCAGCATTACTGGCTTCAGTGTCGTCCTGACAAGTATCATGATCAATAAGGCGTGTAAAAAGTAAGCCTAGTGAATCGAGTTCTACCTCAATGTCCGAGTTACCCACATCATCATCAACAGCCGGATCAGATGAAGCAGTGGTTTTCCTCTTTTTAGCAGGCTTCTTGATGACCTTGGTCTTTAGCCGAGTTGGCCGTTCTGCTTTCTCCGGTTTGTCTTGTGGAAGCTTCTTGCTCCAAAACGGATTATCACCCTGGTTAAGCAGCAATTGATGTCAGACAGAGATAGCAATAACAGGTTCAGTAAGAAGTACAATCAAAATCTTACAGCTAGCGGTTTGTTGGTAGCACAAAAAGGGGGCAGGCCGGTTTGAGCGCAGAGGTGCTCCGGTTCGTTCAACATTTTCTTCACAGCCTCTGTGACTTCATCATCGGAGAGCTGGATGTTGGTGTGTCGGAGTGGGTTATCAACGCTACCAGTATACTTGCACATTAAACCGGAGCGCTGGCTGAGAGGCAGTATGCTCCATGATATCCAACAGCGTGCGAGATCTACTCCTGTTAAACCGTTGGCCATGAAGGCTCGGAGCTTGGATAATTGCGGAGCGTATTTACTCCTCTCCTTGGCACTTAACCTTTGTGGGAAGGGGTGTGTATTGCTGAGCCACTCCGGACGAAAGCCAGGCAAAGGATTTTCATCATCAGGGGAAGTATCTTTGCAGTAAAACCATGTTGCATTCCACTCCTTGGGGTGACTGTGTAGTCTGGCATGGGGATAAGTGATTTCTTTCCTTTTCTGAATTGCTATACCGCCCAATTCAGTATTGGGACCATCAGTGAATTCTGTGCGGCGGTTTAAGTGGAAGCAGTCTCTGAACAATTCAACTGTGGGTTTCTCTTGAAGGTATACCTCACAGAGCACTTGGAAGTGACATAAGTTGGTAACAGAATTGGGGCCAGTATCTTGCGGGCGGAGTTGAAAATTGGCTAACACATCCCGGCAAAATTTAGAGCCGGGCGGTTTGAAGCCCCGGGCTAAGTGATCCGCAAAAATCACAACCTCTCCCTCTTGAGGTGTGGGAGGACATTCATCACCAGGAACCCTCCAGTGGATAGTATCTTTGCTGTCTAAAGCGCCAATCGAAACTAAATCATCCAGCTGAGTTTCTGTGACGCGAGAAGGAACCCAGTTGCACTCATATACTTGTTTGGCCATGATGAGATCTACAAGAAATAAGTAATTCCGGCTCAAGAATGCGCTGGTATGAACAATGTTAAACTGGAGGCAGTACGTTTAAACCGGATTTCTATGAGGTAGCATAATAAGACTGAATAAGTCTGGCGGTTCAACAAGGGGACTAATGGTATATACTGGTTTAATAATTTTTCCTATATTAAGTTAAACCGCCTGATCTTAACATTGAAAGCAATTGAGGTTGCGGATGGCTAAGTATGCAGAAACAGGTTTCACAAGGTCCTATTGTAGTAATGGATCTGAAGCAAGTTCAGAAAAATAGAAAATATTCAAAAGATTAAAGCAGAATGGAAGTGAGTCAATGGGCAGGTATGAAGATGAGATCTATGGACTTGAGCGTGAAGCTACAGGTGGATGCTAAAAGGCTACTGCTAATCAGAGCAGGGTTTCACAGATCTATCCAGGAGTCTGGGTACGAGCATGAACAAGTGAGGAACACGGCAAGAACACGAAACCCTAGAATAGATCTATGTTAAGAAGAGTAGAAGGCTTACCAGAATCGGGGAAGACGCGGAAAGCTACCGCAGTGCTCTGGAGCGTTCAGGTTGATGCAGTGGCCCAAAACGGTGCAGAGGTCAATGGCGGTGGCGGAGCTCCGAGGCTGGCGACGCGAGGAAGACGAAGAGAAAGAGACGAAGGGGAGAAAAGGAAATGACCCTTCGGTCCTATTTATAAGGCAGGGGACGTATGTCAGGCGCGCGAATCCAGGAGCCACAAGATTCGGAAGTGGAGCTGTTGCCTTGGGTATCGCAGATCTATTAATAAAAGAAGTCGTCATAAATGTTAACTTCATGATGACGTCATGCCGGTTTACAGCAACCAGAGATGATGACGACATGGCGGTTCACCAATTACCAGAAGATGTTGAAGACAAAGATTTTTGTGAAGGATTGACATGAACCAGTTCATATCAATCTGGGGCCTAATGTTGGGGATATTACCACTGGGCATGAACCGGCCTACCTGGGCCGGGTTAGCTTCATTAGTAGTTTAAAGGTGATTAAGCAGATGAAGGCCCAAGGCCTGTAGTCGGTTTAGAACCTGTAGCCGTAAACCGGCTTGATATGTAAACTTGCATTGTAAGTTAGGAATAGAGAGAGACCAACCGGGATACGAGTATGAACCGGTGTGGGACTCTGTGGACTGACGGGCGTCACCCGTGTATATAAGGGGACGACCCGGTGGCGGTTCAAGGACAGACAACAACAACTCGAGCCTAGGCGAAGCTTGTTTGCTCCCTAGCCATCGAAACCACATCAATTCCATCACAACTAGACATAGGCTTTTACCTTCATCGAAGGGGCCGAACTAGTATAAACCCTTGTGTCTTTGTGTCCGCTTTAACCCCTTCAAGTTAACCCGTAGCGATGGCTCCACGACTAAGTCCTTTCACAAGGACATCTGCCGTGACAAATCCACGACAGTGGCCTTTCCACAAATATAATGTCTACTACATGATCATGCAAAGAGCAATATGACAATGATGGGGCGTGTCATAATAGACGGAACGGTGGAAAGTTGCACGGCAATATATCTCGGAATGTCTATGGAAATGCCATAATAGGTAGGTATGGTGGCTGTTTTGCGGAAGGTAAATAATGGGTGCATGATACTGGTGAAAGTTGCGCGGCATAATAGAGTCTAGCAATGGTGGAAGGGTGAGAGTGCAGATAATCCATGGACTCACATTAGTCATAAAGAACTCATATACTTATTGCAAAAGTTTACTTGCCCTCGAAGCAAAGTACTACCACACATGCTCCTAGGGGAAGGGTTGGTAGGAGTTAACCATCGCGCGATCCTGACCTCCACACATAAGGAAGCCAATTAAAAGAGCACCCCATGCAAAAAAAATTGTCACACAACTTTTACCATACGTGCATGCTACGGGACTTGCCAACTTCAACACAAGTATTTCTCAATTTCATAATTACCCAACTAGCATGACTCTAACATTACCACATTTACATCTCAAAACAATTATCAAGCATCAATCATAGTGTGTAATGCACTTTCTATGCTAGTTTTTATTATACCCAACTTGGATGCCCATCATTCTAGGACCAATTTTATAACCATAGCAAATATCATGCTGTTCTAAAAGACTCTCAAAATAATATCAGTGAAGAATGAGAGATCAATAATTGCTACAAAATTAAGCCACCGCCGTGCTCTCAAAAGATATAAGTGAAGCACTAGAGAAAAAATTGTCTAGCTCAAAAGATATAAGTGAAGCACATAGAGTATTCTAATAAATTCCGAATCATGTGTGTCTCCCAAAAGGTGTGTACAGCAAGGGTGATTGTGGTAAACTAAAAAGCAAAGACTCCAGGGCATACCCAAGCTTAGGCTCTTGGTTGTACTTGAGTATTACCTTGGGGTGCCTTGGGAATCTCCAAGCATAGGCTCTTGCGACTCCTTATTCCATAGTCCATCGAATCTTTACCCAAAACTTGAAAACTTCACAACACAAAACTCAACAGAAAACTCGTAAGCTCCGTTAATATAAGAAAATAAATCATCACTTAGGTACTGTTGTTAACTCATTCTAAATTCATATTGGTGTAATATCTACTGTATTCCAATTTATCTATTTTCATACCCTCCGATACTATTCATAGATTCATCAAAATAAGCAAACAACACATGCAAAACAGAATTTGTCAAAAACAGAACAGTCTGTAGTAATCTGTATCAAACGTATACTTCTGGAACTCCAAAAATTCTACAAAATTAGGAAAACCTGAGAAATCTGTGTGCCAATCTAGAGCAAAAATAATCAGATCAAAATCACGTTTGTGTGAATTATCAAAACTAATTTACTGGGTGAAAAAGTTTCTGCAGCAGGATCAACACAACTATCACCGTAAGCAATCCTAAAGGTCTTACTTGGCACTTTATTGAAACAAAAGCTATAAAACATGATTACTAAAGTAGCATAATAACATGAACACACAAAAACAGTAAGGGTAAATATTGGGTTGTGTCCCAACAAGCGCTTTTCTTTAATGCCTTTTTAGCTAGGCATGATGATTTCAATGATGCTCACATAAAAGATAAGAATTGAAACATAAAGAGAGCATCATGAAGAATATGAATAGCACATTTAAGTCTAACCCACTTCCTATGCATAGGGATTTTGTGAGCAAACAACTTATGGGAACAATAATCAACTAGCATAGGAAGGCTAAACAAGCATAACTTCAAAACTTTAAGTACACAGAGTGGAAACTTGATATTATTGCAATTCCTACAAGCATATATTCCTCCCTCATAATAATTTTCAGTAGCATCATGAATGAATTCAACAATATAACCAGAATCTAAAGCACTCTTTTCATGATCTACTTGCATAGAAAATTTACTACTCTCCACATAAGCAAAATCTTCTTATTCGGAATAGTGGGAGTATCATAAGAGACACGAATACTATAAATTGTTTACATATTAAAAGAGTAATGTTCAGAAAAAGGGTAATCATAATCATGACAAGTTTTATAAATATAATCATCACTACTTTTTACAGCATAAGTTTTATCACAATAATCATTATAAGTAGCAACTTTGTTCTCATCATAATCAATTGAAACCTCTTCCAATATAGTGGAATCATTACTAAATAAAGTCATGACCTCTCCAAATCCACTTTCATAAATATTATAAGATTCAACAGCCTCCAAAATAATGTGATCATTACTACCTAAAGTTGACACTCTTCCAAACCCACTTTCATCAATATAACCATCATAAATAGGAGGCACGCTATCATCATAATAAATTTGCTCATCAAAACTTGGGAGGCTAAAAATATCATCTTCATTAAACGTAGCATCCCCAAGCTTGGGACAAACATTAATTGCAGCAAATATATTCTCAAATATGTAATTCTCATCAAACATAGCATCCCCAATCTTGGGCCTTTTCATATCATAAGCATAATCACTCTCATCATTAATAGTATGGATAGCACCAATAGTATAGCAATTATCATCATCACAATGAGTAGTAGGAGCAACATCATCTGGGAGGGTTACCTTTCTACCTTTGCTTCTCCGTCTTTTCTTTTTCTTCTTCACATCATGTGTGGGTTTAACCCTCTTCTTTGAGCTCCTTATTAATGAGATTGGTTAAATAGAAAGCTCCTCCTCGTTACCTGATTCATCATAAGAAATAATAGGAGGATATTGGGAAGTTTCTTCCCTTTCATTAGTATTCTCTTCACCTTCTATTTGCTTTCTTTTCTTTATGTAATTGTCAATATAAGGATTTTCAATGCAATTCACCGCACAATACACATAAATTTCCTCTAGATCAATATCAAGAAATTTCTTAAGGTTAAATTCTGGAATATGCTTAGTTAAACATTTCATTTCTTCATAACCCAAAAGCAAACTAAGTTCATTATGATGTGCAAGGGAAATCAAGTCATCACAATTTTTGGACACGATTCGATCATGAAACAATTTGCATCGGAGATTTAAATGACAATGTTCATTGCAAAGTTCACAAGGACGGTAAAGAAATTTCAAATTTTCAGCACTCACATCTACCCTTTCTTGCAACCATTTAGTTTCTAAATACTTATGCCTCTTGCAAAATCTATCTTCCCTATTTGGTGTGTACTTGCAAACTCTATGCACTCCACAAAAATTAACATGCTTATAAGAGACATTTTCATCAAGACTAGTGCAATCATCATTAGTACTACGGATATTCAAATAATTCATACTAACAAATTTTTTATAGACTTCTTCTTCTAGCACTTGAACACAATTTTCCTTTCCATCATTCTCACGAAAGATATTAAAAAGATGAAGCGTATGCGGCAAACTCAATTCCATTTTTTTAGTTTTCTTTTATAGACTAAACTACTAATAAAACAAGAAATAAAAAGATTCGATTACAAGATCTAAAGATATACCTTCAAGCACATACCTCCCCAGCAACGGCGCCAGAAAAGAGCTTGATGTCTACTACGCAACCTTCTCCTTGTAGACGTTGTTGGGCCTCGAAGTGCAGAGGTTTCTAGGACAGTAGCAAATTTCCCTCAAGTGGATGACCTAAGGTTTATCAATCTGTGGGAGGCGTAGGATGAAGATGGTCTCTCTCAAGCAACCCTGTAACCAAATAAAAAAGAGTCTATTGTGTCCCCAACACACCCAATACAATGGTAAATTGTATAGGTGCACTAGTTCGGCGAAGAGATGGTGATACAAGTGCAATAGGGATGGCAGATATAGGTTTTTGTAATCTGAAAATATAAAAATAGCAAGGTAACTAATAATAATAGTGAGCACAAACGGTATCGCAATGCTAGGAAACAAGGCCTAAGGTTCATACTTTCACTAGTGCAAGTTCTCTCAACAAGAAGAACATAACTGGATCCTATAACTATCCCTCAACATGCAACAAAGAGTCACTCCAAAGTCACTAACAGCGGATAACAAACGAAGAGATTATTGTAGGGTACGAAACCACCTCAAAGTTATCCTTTCTGATTGATCTATTCAAGAGTCCGTAGTAAAATAACACGAAGCTATTCTTTCCGTTCAATCTATCATAGAGTTCGTACTAGAATAACACCTTAAGACACAAATCAACCAAAACCCTAATGTCACCTAGATACTCCAATGTCACCTCAAGTATCCGCGGGCATGATTATACGATATGCATCACACAATCTCAGATTCATGTATTAAACGAACACAAAGTACTTAAAAGAGTGCCCCAAAGTTTCTACCAAAGAGTCAAGACGAAAACGTGTGCCAACCCCTATGCATAAGTTCATTGAACCCCCAAGTGGATCACCAAAACATACATCAAGTGAATCATGTGAATATCCCATTGTCACCACAGATAAGCATGACAAGACATACATCAATGGTTCTCAAATCCTTAAAGACTCAACCCGATAAGATAACTTCAAAGGGAAAACTCAATCCATTACAAGAGAGTAGAGAGGGAGAAACATCATAAGATCCAACTATAATAGCAAAGCTCGCGATACATCAAGATCGTGCCAAATCAAGAACACGAGAGAGAGAGAGAGAGAGATCAAACACATAGCTACTGGTACATACCCTCAGCCCCGAGGGTGAACTACTCCCTCCTCATCATGGAGAGCACCGGGATGATGAAGATGGCAACCGGTGAGGGATTCCCCCCTCCGACAGGGTGCTGGAATAGGGTCCCGATTGGTTTTTGGTAGCTACAGAGGCTTGCAGCGGCGGAACTCCCGATCTATTGTGTTCCTTGATGTTTTTAGGGTATATGGACATATATAGGTGAAAGAAGTCGGTCAGGGGAGCCACATGGGCCCACGAGGGTGGGGGCGCGCCCAGGTGGGTAGGGCACGCCTCCCTGCCTCGTGGCTTCCTCGTTGCTTCCCTGACGTATACTCCAAGTCTCCTGGGTTGCTTCCGTTCAAAAAATAACTCTCCCGAAGGTTTCATTCCATTTGGACTCTGTTTGATATTTCTTTTCTTCGAAACATTGAAATAGGCAAGAAAACAACAATTTGGGCTGGGCCTCCGGTTAATAGGTTAGTCCCAAAAATAATATAGAAGTGTAGAGTAAAGCCCATAAACATCCAAAATGCGTAATATAATAGCATGGAACAATAAAAAATTATAGATACGTTGGAGACGTATCACATAACACAAAACATGCACGATGGCATGGCAGAGCAAAGTTGTTGCTACCCTATTACATCACTCCCAGAGTCCAAATGATTAACTGTTTTTCAGAAGGCCACAAATATGAACTGCCCAGCGGATCAATCTTCTTGCTGTCCTGATGCTTCCGGATCAACCCTCTCCGCTTCTTTGTCCTATTCTATGTCCTGGAAGGTTGATGACGACCAGTCAATGCCACTCAAAGCTTGAAACTCAGCTTCATCATCAATTAGCTTGGACGGGTCA